>NC_084823.1:51757093-52002818 GCF_958449725.1 Rosa rugosa | reverse complement strand
AGAACGCAGCACCGCCGGACCTTCACTGCACCTAGACCCCGCCGGACCTTCACTACGCCCAGACCCCGATTGGATCAGAACACGATCCCAGATCTCCGGCCAGTCTAAGTGCCTCCTGCATCCAGCTTCGCTGCTTTCAGACCATCCTTCAGACAAAAATTGACTTCACCGCCGGAAGTTGCAGCCACCAAAGAGTTTGACATTAACAGGAGCAGTTGACTCAGACTCCGGTTTAAATCGAGCTACATCACCGGTCAAACTCAGTCTTGAAACGGCGCCGCCTCGAATCGACTGACATCCTCAACGTCGCGTATCCTCCAGTGCTCGACGCAGGTTGTGGCAGAGAAGAAAGATGATTGGGGGCCCAAAGCATCTTCCTCGAGCATTCCTTCTTCTGAAACTCCGTCAGAGTCGCCGGCGATGTTCTCATCGAGCAGTAGCTCACCAAGTCCGACGCCGGCAGGTTTGTTGCCTGAGGGTGCATTGGTCTTGGGTGCCCAGAGCATTTTCTGGGTGCCCAAATCATATATTTTTTTTTTGTAAACTGTGGGAAGAAATCTGAGAAGGAAAGGAAAAAAAAGAAAGAAAAAAAAGTTGTATTGGGGGCAAATCAAAATGGTGCTACTTCTGTTTTGCAACAGAAGGCCCGAAAGGAAAGAAAACAGGAAAAATAATATTCTATTGGACTAATTTCAGTTTACCCCCCTGAGGTTAGGGGTCGTCATCATGTTAGTCCCTCTAGTTTCAATTTAATCATGTTAGTCCCTGTACTTTCAAATTTCATCATCCGTGTCCAATTTCTACTATTCCGTCCAATTTGGACCGTTAAGTCTGACTTTTGAGGGCTAAAATGGTCATTTCAAGACATAAAAAAAAAACTAAAAAAAAATAAAAAATTTCTTTTTTTCGTTTTTTTTTTTTTTTGCATTTTTTTTCTGTTTTTTTTTTTTGCATTTTTTTTATTTTCTTGTTTTTTTTTTCTTTTTCTTCGCTTATTATTATTATTATTTTTTTATAATTTTGTCTTCAACCTATACACCACAAGTTATAATAGGTTTATAAAAACAAAAACAAAAATACTCTAGGTGGTTAAAAAGCCGCTCGCTGGTCTACGATATTTGTGATATATCTCCGATAAAGCGAAAAATTTTAGGATATATCTGTAAAATATATTTATAAAATATAATAGGTTTATAAAGTGAAGAATAATAGGATATATCCTCAATAAAGTGAAGAAATATCTATAAAATATGATTAAAAAAATAAATACAGATATTTCTTCACTTTATTGGGGATATATCCTAAAATTCTTCGCTTTATCGGAGATGTTCCACAAATATCGTAGACCAGCGAGCGAAGAATTTTAGGATATATCCCCAATAAAGTGAAGAAATATCTGTATTTATTTTTTTAATCATATTTTACAAATATTTCTTCACTTTATTGGGGATATATCCCATTATTCTTCACTTTATAAACCTATTATATTTTATAGATATATTTTACAAATATATCCTAAAATTTTTCACTTTATCGGAGATATATCACAAATATCGTAGACCAGCGAGCGACTTTTTAACCACCTAGAGTATTTTTTTTTTTTATAAACCTATTATAACTTGTGGTGTATAGGTTGAAGAAAAAAATTATAAAAATAAAAAATAAAAAAGAAACACCTAGAGTATTTTTTGTTTTTGTTTTTATAAACCTATTATAACTTGTGGTATATCTCCGATAAAGCGAAGAATTTTAGGATATATCCCAATTAAAGTGAAGAAATATCTGTATTTATTTTTTTAATCATATTTAAGAAATATCTGTATTTATTTTTTTAATCATATTTTACAGATATTTCTTCACTTTGTTGGGGATATATCCTATTATTCTTCACTTTATAAACCTATTATATTTTATAAATATATTTTACATATATATCCTAAAATTTTTCGCTTTATCGGAGATATATCACAAATATCGTAGACCAGCGAGCGGCTTTTTAACCACCTAGAGTATTTTTTTTTTGTTTTTATAAACCTATTATAACTTGTGGTGTATAGGTTGAAGACAAAATTATAAAAAAATAATAATAATAATAAGCGAAGAAAAAGAAAAGAAAAACAAGAAAAAAAAAAAAAAACAGAAAATAAAATGCAAAAAAAAAAAAAATCTTTTTTTTTTTAGTTTTTTTTTTAGTCTTGAAATGACCATTTTAGCCCTCAAAAGTCAGACTTAACGGTCCAAATTGGACGGAATAGTAGAAATTGGACACGGATGATGAAATTTGAGAGTACAGGGACTAACATGATTAAATTGAAACTAGAGGGACTAACATGATGACGACCCCTAACCTCAGGGGGGTAAACTGAAATTAGTCCTATTCTATTGCTCCCCAATAGACGTCTATTGGGGGGCAATATACGTCTATTGGGGAGCAATAGACATTTGAATTGGTATAATCTACTCGTTTTTTTGCTTAATCAAAGTTTTATTTATCTAATTTTAGGAATATTAGTTCTCATTCTGGCAACTGAAAGTCCTATTGGGGGCAATAGGCTTCTATTGGGGGGCAATACATGGCTGATAGTCGTCTATTAGGGGGCAAAAAAAATTTCCGGTGAGATTTTCAGCAAATTCCGGTGGGCGGCAGCCGGTGACCGGATTCCGGCGGCCGGTGACCGGGCTCCGGCGAAGTCTCCCATGCTTTCTCTCTCTTCCATTTTGTCTCTCTCTCTCTCTCTCTCTTTAAGTAACAAAGGGGTGAGGGTAAAATGGTATTAAATTTTTTTTTAAAAAAAATCTTAATGGGGTATTAGGGAATACCTCCTTAGAGTGTTTTGGGTAAGAGGGAATTAAAAAAACTTAATGGGATAAGTGGGAAAAAAAATCTCTAAAAATGGGGTAAATGGACAAAACCCCTATAATATGAATCCGTGTATCGTCGCATGGCTCAAATTTAGTTGTGAACCATAAGGCGGGCAGCATTATTTGATCAAGAGCCGGGGCACAAGGGTTTTGATATTATCCTGGTGCGAAGAATCCTGGAGGTTACTGCAATGAGCTGAAATCGATCACATTTTGGGTTACGTCCAGAATACTAGCCTTTAGCTAATTCTTAATTGGGACTTGAGAGAATACTAGCCCCAAATTTCCTAAACTATCCTCACTCACATATGGTGTATTCACTAAATACTTATCTTTTTTTTTTTTTTTTTTGCTAAATAAAATTGAGATAAATATCGGGTAAGAGACTACCTTTTGTTTTTTTATTTTTTTTTGTATACAAGAAAGACTACCTATTGCATTGCTGCAGTTGAAGAAAAAAAAAACGATGGGCATATTACACTAGAAGACTCAGCATCAATTCATCAATGGCTCAACGTGAGAGTTTCACTAAATCACATGGTCATCACTAAATTAATACAACGGCACCCAAAGAATTTTTTAATTGCTTTTCACTTGTTGGATTGAACATACTCAGATGCCAATAGGGAATTGCTTGTCATTGATGACTTGACCAAGACAATACTCATATGCCAATTGTTGAGATTTGTGAACTACTGATGATGAAATTGGAGCGAAACAAGACAACATATGCATCACAGGAGTTCTTGAGGAAATTTTCAGCAGTTTTCACTTGCTCTTATTTGTCCATATCATCTGGACAGTTAATACATTTTTGAAACTAGATTGATAGGAAGGCTCGATCCCATGCATACTAAATTAATTGAGAATCATTTCATGATATCCATCTGCGGTAGACCTGAAAATGAAAAAAAAAAATTGCAGATGTTTCTTAATTCCAACGATGTTTCTTTATTGTTAATATAAATATCTCTTTTGGTAATTTAATTTACCCATAAAATGTGATTGTGGGTGTATGAAAAAAGGATGTGTATTTAGTATTTAGAGGTGTGTGAATAAAATTTCTCTATTGCATTTCTAATTTTCATCAGCCCATTTTCAAGTTTTAAAATTGCCTCCATTTGTGACGTAACAAGCTGACTTGACACCAACATGAGGGCCCACTTTTTAGTCTTTGACTTTCAGTTTAGACGAAATGTCCAAACTACCCCTTGTTACAAAATTTTATTTCTTTTTCTTTCTTCCTTGACTCCACTTTCAGATCTCATAAACTCACACTGATAAAACTCCCTGATTCCATCAATTTCAGGCCGCATCCTTTTCGTCCTCTTCCCTTTCTTCCGACCCTTTTCCTACTCTGATTCCTTCTGCTTCTTAAAATTCTGACACTCTCCAATGGAAGCGAGAGGTCCTTCGTCCTCCTCTGATTTCTTCTCCTTCTCAAAATTCTGGCATATTATCCTCCTTTTATGTAAGAGTCGGTACTCTCATCGTCCTTCTCCGACCTCGACGAAGACGAGCACAACATGTCGCTGATCCGAACTGAATTTTAAGGATTGTAATCTAATATGAATTAGGTGCGCTTTGAATTTGAAACCTCGATTGAAAAAGGATCAACCTTTAGTCGATTTAGAGAAGAAACAAGAGTTGGGTATAAGCTAAAATTGGATTTGAAGCTGAATTTTTGGTGCTTTATGCAGATAAGTTGGATTGGATTTTAGAAATTGTTCTGGTTGCATATTGAGAAATTGTTCTGGTACTTTATGCATATTCGATGAGGAGGAATTGTAATAACCGGCGAATCTCGTGAATGCCGATTCGATGTTTTGTTAAGGTCGATTCCAATGTGATTTCCGTCCAGGTCATTAAACTCGGGATTTCGCCCCTGTTGAGTTCGATGGCGAGTAACGGCACTATGATAGGAAAAGTGGCGTTGGTGAAGAGGTCGAAGTACTGGTTGGCGATGACGTTAGGGGGAGAGATGGAGTTGGAAAAGATGAAGCAAAGGCCGAAGCGTAGGTTGGAAGCAATTTTGGGTAGAACGGAGAAGGCAAAGAAGGTCGAAGTGGATAGAGCAAAATCAAAGGAAGAGGAAGAATATGGGGTAACAAGGGGTAGTTTGGACATTTTGTCCAAACTGAGGGCCAAAGTATGAAAAGTGGGCCCTCATACCAGTGCCAAGACAGCTTGTGACATCACAAATGAAGACAATTTTAAAATTTGGACGCGGGTGATGAAAATTGGAAGTGTCAAAATGATCGTGATTAAAAAAAAATGATTATTGACTAAATTGATGTTTGACCCAAAGTTGGAGGAGGCAAACTGAATTTAGTCATTGTATTTTTTCTACATTACAAATTAAATTATGAACTAAATTCAGTTTGCCTCCTCCAACTTTGGGTCAAACATTAGTTTGGTTCTTGATAATTTTTTTTTTTAATCACAATCATCCATGCACTACCAATTTCATCACCCGGAACAACCTTGAAGGTTCGACAAGGGATGGCGGGGATGAGGGTTGGGATAGTGATGATAGTGCGGATGATTTGCAGATTGTGTTGAATGATAACAACCCAATGGGGATGGTCAGAGGCAATGGTGAAGTGAAAGATGACGATGAGCTGGTTATTGTGGCGGAAGAGCAGGTGTCGAACCCTTCTTCTGAGCTTGACATGGTGTCGTCGCCTGAGTACATTGTCGTCGACATCAGAGAGAGGGATGAGCAATTCACAATACCAGTGAACTCAGTATTAGAGAAATTGAAGTAATGAATTTTTGATTGAATTGTTTTGAAAATTTAATTGAATTGGATTGTGATGTTGAGTTTTAAATGAGGGTGGATTTAGGGTTTTGAAGAGAGAGGTGGAGCAGCCGGAAGGATTGGAGAATGAGAAGTTCATCAGGAAGGAGAGATGTCCATTTTGTCCTTCTTGGAGAGTCAAAGTCTAAAAAAGTTGGTCCTCATGTTAGTGTCAAGTCATCTTGTGACGTCACAATTGGATGTGAGTGATGAAAATTAGAAGTGCAAGAATGATCGTGATTAAAAAAAAATATATATATTAGGAACTAAACTGATATTTAGCCTAAAATTAGAGGAGGCAAAGTGAGAAACTGAATTTAACCCAATTAAAATTTTCTCCACCTTCATATATACTGCATATATCTGCAGTATTTGAACACAAAATGAATTGGTGAGTTTTCTAACTTTGCACTTTGGAATCATATATAAGCAAGCCTGCGAGGCGTCTGAACTAAATCAAACATAAAGATCGGGTTAATCAAAACGTGTTAATTAACAAGAAGATGGGTAAATATCTTGAAGCTTCTGAATTTAATCAAACAGCTAGTGATTTAACCTCAGGGGAATCTTCTAAAGCAGCTTTAATAACACAAGTTGTGACATCGATCTCATGGGGCATGTAATTATTAGTGAATGATTTCCTTCAATTTACACATGATGATTGAGATTAATTATAATATAGAGATAAGTACAGCTAGATTGGTTTTTAGCGATCAAACATATGAATCATGAGTTCTAATTAATAACATGATTTTGTTTCATTGTTAGTTTGTTTTGAGAGGTTTGATAAAATAATCTGAGATTCACATCTAAAACCAATTGGCAATGGATGAAATGACCCAAACTTTTATAAACTCATAAACAATGTCTCATTTTACTCATGTGAGATGTATATATTCTCAACACGCCCCCGCATGTGTGGCGAATTTTCAAGCCATACACGTGAACAACTTTGGGTGACGTGGAGCCCGTGTGGCCGTGAGGTATGCACAAGTGGTAATCTGGCTCTGATACCGTGATAAAGTAATATGAGGTTCACATCCAAAACCAATTGGCAATGGATGGAGTCACTCAAACCCTTATAAACTCATAAACAATGTCTCATTTTACTCATGTGGAATATATATATTCTCAACAAGATTTTGGTTTGGACTCCCTCTCAACAAATTTCATATTGACTAAATTCATGTGAAAGGTATTTCACGTGGTTAAGATTGCATCAAATTTCATGTTGATATATGTGAATGAAAATTTTTAGTCAATGTTTGTAACTTTCACGATTCCTTGTTTGCTCCCATTTTCTTCACCCAAATTGGATGTAGAATATATTTGATAATAAAAACATGTTATCGGCATAGAAAACCCAACTATTGAAATATATTCAACTATACGATGTTTCTCTCAAATAGAAGGGAAGATAATTAACTTTTAGCAAACATGAAAAGGTGAAAATGTACTATGCATATTTTGTTTTGGTGCATTTTATCAGGCTGTGAATTCTTTCTGCAATTCACATACGCCGCGTTTCATACTTTGAAGTGTTTTTTTTTTTTTATTCACATCAACAACTCATAGTTATAACAATTAGTTTTTCGTGAGTCGAACTTATGACTTTCCACTTATGCTACTAAACTAAATGGTATTGGGCTTGAATTGCTTATTTGATAAATTATTCTTTATATTTGGAAGAAATTTAACTATTGAATTATAGCAAATAAACGCACAGTTCTTGGATTATCAAGATTCAAGATGAACCGTCCATTTGCTTAATTGATACAATTTTTTTTTCTCGATACAATACAATTTGGTGGTCAATATTAGAATTGATTGATATTTGTGTAGAGATTATTTTAATTTTATGTTTTACGATTTTAACAATGAACTGTTTAGACTATAAAAGTTGAAATCATAAAAACAATTCTCGTAAATGTGAATGAACAAGTTCGCCCACTCGCCTAGAGTGTGAACCTAAAAATTGTTTGAACTTTGAACCAAAATGTTGCAGGAAGTCAGGAACACATATCTTGACAATGGCATTTCAACTTATTAGTAGGAGAAACATGTATAGGGGGAACAAGACCTTTATGATTCTCGTGCTTATTGTTGAAGTTGCATCACTTGCATGCAATGATATTTTACTTTATATATTTTGCTCCCCATTGAATGGAAACTCGATCGAATGGTTTTAAATTATTGCTTTTCTAGCACCTAGGTAGTTCTATTCTTTACAGGATGGCCTTTGCTATATATATATATATGGGCCCTTCTAGTGAGAGATCTCATTTTTTGGTCTTTTTTAGGGACAAGGCATTAGACCAACTTTTTTTTTTTTACATTTCGGCATCTTAACCGTTCAGTTTTTAGGTCCTAATGTGTTGATCATTTCTGCAAATTTTCAGCCAAATCGGTGATCGTTAAGGTATCAAATTAGATTAAATCAATGGACGAATCAAATCTGTCAAACCTGAACCGTTCATACTTATAATTTTAAATCGCCGTTTTGAATGCCTGAATGATAATCAATTTGGCTGAAAATTTGCAGAAGTGATCTACACATTAGGACCTAAAAACTGAACGGTTGAGATGACAAAATATGATCGAAAAGTTGGTCTAATGCCTTATCCCTCACTAGAAGGGCCCTGTATATATATTTCCTATCCAAAGTGGAGCTCCGCTTTAAAATTAAAGTGCGCATTTAGAGTTTAGGGTCACTTTTCGGTCGCATATCTACATATCGACTGTTCAATTTTTTAGGTACTAATGTATAGATCATCTTTGCAAATTTTCAGTCTAATCTGTGATCGTTAAGGCACTGATAACTGCCTTAAAGCTAGTACGGTTCAGGTTGGACAGATTCAGTTCGTCCATTGGTTTAAGCGAGTTAGATACCTTAACAATCATCAATTTGGCTGAAATTTTTTAGAGATGATCTATACGTTAGTACCTAAAAACTGAACGGTCGAGATGTGGATATGCGACCGAAAAATGACCCTAAACTTTAAATGCGCACTTTAATTTCAAAGCGGAGCTCCGTTCTGGATAAGATATATATATATATATATTAAGGCTTTATCACCAAGTTAATGATATGAAGTTATCAACCTCTTGCTTTCCAATTATCAGCAAATTAAAGTTGTTATCTGAAGTGACTGATTTTTTATGCAAAAAGAAGAAGAAGAAAAAAAAAAAGGTGAACAGCCGCAAAGATCCGGAAAATATTAATGGATGAACTTTTTGAAAAATAATTCAGGAACAAAAGTAAGATTATAAAGTTGCAATACTTGATCGAAACATGATTCGACTTCTATGAGAAATATATAGAAGGATCCATAGCTTCTCTGGGACCAAATCGAAGTACCCCAGCTTCTTTTGTTTGCAATTTGTGAATTGTCATCCTTTTTCTCTCTGGTCCTTTAGTTATCACGTCATTTTCTACAATATTTGCACTTTAGATGGGGCTTATACATAAGTAAAATGCATGGTTAGGTTTTAACTTCATTCTAATTGGTTTAGGCTTAGTTTGGGATTGATTTTGGAGCTGCTTTTGAACCTGCTTCTGCTTTTGGGCTTATGCTATGCTGTTTGGTAAATTGTCTAGAAGCAGCTTTTGGTCCGAATTGATTCTCCTAGAAGCTGAAATTGAGAAGCAGCCAAGTACCAGCTTTGGGAAGCTGCTTCTGTGGAAACACGGAGTGAATAGGGATTCATTAAATGAAATTTACTCTTTTTTCCTATTATGTCCTCATCTTTTCTATGACTTACCTTTGACCCAGATAAGTTTTTGTTATGCATTCGGGTTCTCTCTTCCCAGCCTCCTCTGCCGTCAAAGCTCATTGCATCTGCTTCTCTCTTCCCATCGATCGATCTCTCATGTGTCTTCAAAACCCGATTCCGTCGCTTCTCTCTTCCCATCGATCGATCTCTCCTCTGTCTTCAAAACCCGATTCCGTCGCTTCTCTCTTCCCATCGATCGATCTCTCCTCTGCCGTCAAAGCTCAAAATTAAAGCTTCTCTCTGCCGTCAAAGCTCAAAACTGAAGCTTCTCTCTTCCCATCGATCGATCTCTCCTGTGTCTTCAAAACCCGATTCCGTCGCTCCTCCCCCACACGCCCCAAACCCAAAGCATTCCCGGACCCCAGCTTCTTCAACCTCCTTTCGTACCTGGTAAGCTCCTCATCAGAACACTCTCCACATCTTCCTTGTTTTTCCTCCTCCCAGCATCTGGTCGAAGAGGTTTGATGAATTTCCTAATCTTAATTTTTTTTTTTTGTATCCTAGAACAAGAATTTCTAAAACAAATACTACTTGGTATAGAATGATGCTGACTACATATATCATTTACAATTTACGTACGGGAATGTTATAGCCTTTGCCATTTTCTGTGTGTTAATATTGTGGTTAATTTATTAGTACATAATTAAGTTCTTGACCATGAATTAATGGAAGGCAATTCTAAGTTGCAATTAATTAATTTCAGGTCTCTAGTCTGGTTGTGTTCCTTCAGTTGTGAATTCATGTTGTTTGGAAATTCGTGTTTAGTTTGTATGTTTGGTATACTTGCTTGTTCACCCAAAACTGAAAACTAGATGACTGATGTGCAATCTTATGGCAGGGGAAGTGAATATGTAGAAATTAATGTAGCCATAGATAGCCTTCATTCAACAATGATAAACATGTGATGCTTGTTAGCAATGAAGCAAAAAACTTGCCTTTGTCCCAATCCGTTATCAGGATGATAGCTGTCGGCTTACATCTGTTGGTATTTTCTGTTCTACTACTGTTTTTCATCAAACTGTAAATCATGACTTGATTTTAGAAATACAGCATGAAAGTTAAGAATTTGGAAAACTGGGCAGTTGAGGGAGGTATCAAACAAGGTTCATAATGCAGAACTGAAGTTGTTCTTTTTTAATGTGATTTGGGGTGTTCAATGGATGTCATGATCAGATTAAACCATTTTGGATCAGTTCAACAATTTGGAATAACTATTATTGAAGATTTATTAGAGTTGAAAGTCAGGGATTTGTTCTCAAAGTATGAAACCTGAAAAGTAGTCATTACCAATCAACTTTCTTTATTGTTTACCTCATAAACCAACACCCTACATTTTTTTGGTCTTGAAATGGAAGTGAGAATTGAAATGTTACTAAATTGACCTGCAAATAATGCTTCAGTTTCTCTGCATAGTTTGGGTCAATTTGGTTTTTGGTGATTCTTATTGGTTTACCTTACTGAGTGTATGAGTATGGACCTTTTTGTTTGCTTCTGTAGATAAAAAAGGAAATGGACTTAACAAACATAATAGTATCCCTGTTAAAGCTCTGTATTAATCCAGCCTTTTCTCTTGTTTGTATTAATCCAGCCTTTTCTCTTGTTTGTATTAATCCAGCCTAGTCATACAATCCGGCGAAAACCCCACTGACATGAGCGGCGCAGGGAACCGAGTAGTGAAGAGATGGAGGATAATGAACATGATGGAGATGGTCCGGGAAGACAAGAAATGGAGGTGTTAAGAAATGCAATTGCACAAAGTCTAATGAATGCATCTACTTAGCATTTAGTTGCAAATTTCAAGTGACTTTAATTTATTTTGTGTAATGGTTCCCGTTGAACTATGGTCGGGAAATTAATCCAAATATTCTTGACTTATTTTGTGTAATAGTAAAACATAATATGCATATTGAAGAGTTAAAAGTAAATCTTTTATTCGGTCCAACCAAGGGTACAAGAATAATACATGAGAAATTTTTTTATTTGGTATAGTTACATAATCAAAAAACAAAATTATGTATTTTAGTAGCATATCTTAGCATGTATGCCCATTTTAGTAATTATACCCAGTCAAAGCACTTTTGCCTTGCAACTTACCAAACACCTATAAATTGCTTTTCGTTCTCACAGCACTTTTAAAAACAGTTTACCAAACACCTCAGCTGCTTCCTCTCACAGCAAGTTCGGAAGTGCTTCCTCTCACAGCAAGTCCGGAAGTGCTTCCTCTCACAGCACAGCAATCCCAAACTAAGCCTTAATTAAAGTGGCGCTGCCTTTGTTGAAATGTTGGCCTATGCGTGCTAATTTCCCCACCAGGCCACCATAAGGTAGCCTATCATGATAAAGCCATTCACCAAAAAAAAAAATATCATGATAAAGCCGAAACACACGAGTCCTGTCTATAAAGGAAAAATTAATTCCGACTTTCTCAGAGGTTAAATCAATATTAAGATGACATTGAACTCATTCAAGCTCATGTGGTTAATTTAAGCGGTCAAATAATGTGAAAAATATGTTGGGATTAAATTGGGTGAGAGGTTGATATAACCATGCAAATTGAAAATACGAAACTTTTAAAAACTGGAGGTACTGATGAAGTGATGATCTAGTTGTCGAATGCAAATTAGAATCTGTTTTTCCAACATCGCATTTGATGCGTTGAAGGGTTCTAGGTCTTAACTGGAATTTGGGCTTTGTGAATTGATCCTTAAATTAGGCTGATGATAGAATTTTAACCCATTACCATGGCCATAATTTTCATTTGGGCCATCATTGAAGGATTATTTGGGTTTGCAAATAGAGATCTCTTGGAAGATGATTTCTAAATACCCCAAGAATTTCAAGGCTCCAGCCCAGACAATTTCTTTCCCAAGTCTCCTATTCTGTTTAGGGCTTTGTCCTATATATTGTAATAAACTTCTCTCAAAGTGGATGATACGTTTTAAATCTCAATGCCACAAAACTAGCATGGAACCAGACCAAACGCCTCTAGCACAACCTGAACGGATAGAGTTGATTCTAAAAAATTAAAAAAGTACGATCATCCTGTCTACTAAAATTAGAAACATGTATACTCAAAGAGGACTAAACAAGTTTCAACTAAAAAGTTCAACTAAATCAAAGCGGAGTAAACAAGTTTCAACCTATCTGATTTGGCAAAGATAGTTCTGCAAGACTGACCTGAAAAATATAAACAGCTACGATCATTGGATCATCTGCATCCTTTTTAATTGGAAGACTAACCAACCTCTTAATCCTTTCTGCAAGCTTCACACAATCATATTATGCTACAAATATGGCACATCCTCATTAACAACTTAGGATACAAGACTATGAGTAAATTGAGTAGTGACACACTATATATTTCATATAAGACGAATTAGACAAAACTCAAAAAAAGATCAGACGCTATAACTCCTGCTTATTAAATGTCTACCAATCCAAAATCTTTCTTAGAAGTAGAAGAAGCATTCCTACTACTACTGGAAAGACTCCACTGATCCGAAAATCCCACGGCAGCTGAGACCGAACCACTCCCACATTTTGCCACCGTTCTCACGCTCTCAATCAACTCCTGCGTCCGACCCTCCTGCGATAATATCTCCAAAAGCTGTTCCGGGCTAATTACCAGCTTCACCTTCCAAAAGCTCACATTGTTGTACCTCGAAAACGCTTCGGTGTAGGACCTCTTCACCATTCCCTGGTAATCAAGCGACATTCGGTACGGTGCTCCGGCGAGCAAAGTAGGTAAGGGTATGCTGTTAGATCTGACATGGCCTTGACGCACAATCTGCCCAGTACTAGTACTACTACTGCCCAAGTGATCGCTTTGGCTGTTGAGTGGGAGCAAATAATATGATTGGCCTGCCACAAGTTCTTCGCTGTTAGCGAGCGGTTTCCAGAAGAGATCATGGCTTCTGAAAATACCATGGCTCGGAAACTCGTCGGTGATGGAGCTCACTGTAATGGGCGTGTAAAACTCCATGATGCCGCCGTTGGACGTCGTCACTTGGACTACTCCACCTGCCTCTCCCAGACCTCCAAACAAGCAGTTTCCCATTGAGAAAAATTTCAGAGCCACCTAGAGAGGGAGAGTTGTTGAGTTATAGAGGAAATCGTCGGTGGGATTCTTCTTGGGAGCTTTCCTAAACCAACCAGAGGATATTAAAAAACAAAAGGGTGGAGAAAAAGAAAGGCAAGGGGAGCAAAGAAGACAAGTCATGTCGTCATAAAAGCTTGTGTGAACAGTGTGTATATGTTTATATAACTAGGGATGGTGGAGTGGTCCATCAATTAGTCGGTACTTTTGGGTCCATGCAGCCGAAGAAGCATTTTTGATTTCCGGTCAATGAACCCACTAAACATCTTTTTCTTACTTTGTCTTTATCAAAATCTAAGACTGGTCTAAGTTAGAGAAATGAGAAAGAGGACCCAATGACATGTTACGCGCCAATAATGCAGAGGGAAGTTCCATTGGTAAAGAGGTAGCAGAACCTCTGTCCTCTAGCTAGAGGCAATTGTGCAATCACTCTGCAACTCACTATCATCATTCACTTGTTTAAAGGGAAAGTGGCCGAGATTTTGACCAGTCGTATGCATTTAGAAAGAGATGGCATTCAAAAGTAAGGGTCACAGCTGACAGCAGTTCTTTTTGGCCTTCCACAAAGAAAAGAGCATAGACGAGTGGGAAACCACGGAAATTGTGGGGAGAGAATGGTAGCACTTGGATTTCCATGAGACGTGAATGAAGTATTTAGGCATGGGTTATTTATTATCAAATCTTACAAGAGATTTGGGCTGTGGACTTTAATCATGATTATAGAGTTTCTTTGGTTCGAGTATCGATAAATTCCTTACTCATAGTGTCGTATTCCGTTATGTTGTCAAGAGAACAAGTTAACACTAAATTCAAACAAGAGTTCATCGATCTCATTAAAGAGATGTAGCAAACTAGGGCCTGCTACCTACATGTCTACACTCAGATTCAAAAGAAGAAGAAGAAGAAAAGGAAAAAATAATAAGTAAACGTTGCATGCAATAATTTTTTTGGCAAGAGAAAAGAAGATTCATGTAACATGAATTAATGAAAGAAAAAAAAACCCCTCCCTGTCCCAATTTCCTATGAGTAATGCTAGATAAACCAATTTTGTTCTGTATCACCTGTATCTCACCTTATGTGGCAGTTGATGTGGCAAAAAATTCAACTTGTCACACTGTCACAGTATTTCATTGACGTGTTTGTGCCACATCAGCTGCCACATAAGGTGGAATGCATGTGGTACCCAAAAAGGTAGCTTATCATAGCATTATTCATTTCCAATTCTCACAGTAACTATGTTGTTCAAACTTTGATTTTTTATCATATAATATTATTTAAAGAGTAACGCCTAAACAAAGTTATGAAAAGATGAGGTGTAAAATTATTATTTTTCTCTATTTATTCAATGGAGTGCCTAAAGGACAAAAAAAAAAATAGTTGTTCCACTTTTCGCGGAGACTCGTACTGAAATCCTAGGTTTCGTGCAGCAAGGTGGCGGTGACTGGGTTTATGACTGTTAAAGGGCGCCTCCTACGTCGGTTCTTGCAGGCGAGCAGATCCGTCCCTTTGAGGTGGCGGATGTGCTTTGACGCACGGTGGTTGGGCTTGGTGTCAGCGTCGGGTTTTTGTATTAGATTGGAGTTATATAACCTTGAACGGTGACCTTCATTGTGTGCATGCAGTTGCAGCAGTGATGTGGGTCGACGGTGGTGCTCAGATCAGTGCAACGGCTTTGGCAATGAAGCCTTGGTCGGGGTTTGGAGCCGAAACCGATTTTGGCAGCTACGTTTGGTGATTGGATCGCACCCAAACCAAGTTCTGATCTAATTCTTCCCATGGCTGAAGAGTGAGGTCCACCGCCGGAAGTGCTGTCACGGCAGAGCCTATTTGCGTTGTCGTAGTAGCGGCTCTGGCGAGCTCACAAGGGCTCCGGTGCTCTCTGGTCCGATTTACAGAGTGTGTGCTGTGGGAGTTGGGTTGGGCTTTTGGGTTTAAGCCCACTTTCCCTCTTTTCTCTGATTTGGGCTAGAGTTGGGCCGAGCCTCTTGGTGCTATGCTAAAAATAGCATGCAATTTAAAACCCTTTTTGTTGTCAAGTTGTAGTAGTGAAAGTAAGGGATCGTTCTACGCCAAGGATCAAGGGTTCACCTTCAATTTATGTAACCTACAAAATAAAGAAAACTAGAAACTGTAATAAAACAAATTGAAAAACACAATTGGGGGGAAATTGTTGATTAATTCTACCGAAAATAAAGTAAGAACAAAAGATGAATCTAAAATAAAGTTTGTGAATATGATGATGAGCAGTTAGGAGTTCATTATCCACCACTAAACACAATCCAAGTTCCAATTTTTCTTCCTATGTTACTAAGTCATGAGAAAGAGATTGACCAAGTTACAAAGCTAGAAGCAAGATAAGTACCTTATATTACTTCCCTATAATGTTCTAACAAGAACAAGCGCCGTTATTAGAACCTTTTGAAAACATGCAACATAGAGATCACAAGCGGCTCCTACATTTAGCAAGTTCTAAAGCATTAAGCACATATGGAAGGATGTCAATCTAAGTGTACAAACTAGTACAACAAGCATGTCTAGTTGCATTCCTCATCTTTGGTACACACCTTGGCGAGAAGCTTTACTACTTCGGTTGAAATCACAAAACTATTAGGTGAATTGCTATTTAACCTAGCACCAATTACATGCATATCCTATATGTTTGCAACCACATAAAACGTACATATAAAAGACTTCTAATCCAAAACCAAAGAACAATCTCATCGACAAAGTAACTAAAACATAGAAATTTATTATGAAACTTGAACCATAGTTTAGGGCTTCAAACTAGCCCCTAACACAAAGTATTTAGCTACTCACTGTTCTAAGGTAAACACACAGTAACATATTGAAAATAAGAAGACAAAGTCGCAGAAAAGGAGTGAAGAGGCACGGTGGTGGCAGATGGCGACTTTGGCAGCTTTTTTTTCCTTATGCTTGTATGGAGCTTCGAAACCAGAGAGTTAGGGGTGTTTTTAGGCGTGAAATCTGTATGGTATGGTCTGCCAATGACGCAAAGACGCCTCCTATTTTTATGGTTTATAAGCCCCTAGCTTTCCTCCTCAAAACCGGGTTGAGTTCTCCTTATTCTTCTCCAATTTCACTTGCTTAGCTGCCACACAATCTTTTGAACCTTCCTTAAGTCTCTCTATCCGTCTCTTGGTAAGTATAATGCAGCAAAAATCCAATAAAATTCGTCCCAAAATCTGCCAAGAATATCTTTAGAAAATATAGCCTTTAATTCACTTTCCTTTCTCAACTAGGATTGATTTTCCTCTCCATATTTGACAAGGGTTCCTAGCAGATTCGAAGGTGATATTTTGCCACATAATACTTCTGATGTCACTCTTCAAAACCGTGCAAAAACCTTCTAGAAAGCTTTTTGAAACGTGGCCCAACGACGGTCTTGAAAATACTTCGCAGAAAGACTTGTCAGAAATTCCAGATTTTCCTTATCCTCTGCTCATCTTTGCAGCATCATAACTTATGCATTCCACCACCTTTCTGGAAGATTCTTGATTTTGAACTGTATATCAAATCTGGGCGGAGAACTTCATGATTTTCATCCCTTAAGTCTAGTAGAAAAGTCCTTGAAAAAGCCTCCTGAAAAGCTGATGGAAACAGTCTTCTCGAGGTACCAATTTTGAGCACAGCCTCCGGCTTCCTCTTTATCATTCTGGACTAACTCTTTGCCTGTAGTTATAGTAGAACATGTGGTCTTTAAATATTGTCAGGCCTTTCTTCATAATTCCACTCGAAGGTTCTTCAAAACAGCTTCCCAAGACAGAAGAAAATAAAGCAGATTCTAATACTCTGTTTTCTGCTTCTCTGCAATTGTTTTGCACAGCAACTTTCTCCATCTTCTCTTGATTTTTATGACCATTGAATGATCAGACTCCATCCTTTGCATCACTACTTCATGTGAAGTGCCTTGATTGCCCCATTGAAGCTCTCTTTTCTCCTTAACTGCTTCTCAAAGTACCTAAAAAAATAACAAAGTTAAATTGATCTTTTTAAGGAATAAACTAAGCAAAAGTATAAAGGTTTGAACTATAAATTCGTTGCATTTTATGCTCCTATCACTTGGCGGGCTTGTTGTGGGTTGACCTTAACTTGACTCTAAAACGAGGTTGTTCACTGCAATGACGAGTGGATGGGTACACCAAAATGGTCTCTAGGGCCCAAGCTAATTTCTGCAAATACGGAGAGCTAGGGTTGTGTTAGAATAAATATAGTTGTTAGTTTCTTTGCATTTTCCTTTTGGATTTTAGGTTTTGCAATTTTCTTTTTGGATTTTGGTTTTTTGCAACTTCCTTTTGGATGTTAGCCCGACTCTTTGTGCAGTCAGTTTGAGCAATGAATGTAGTGGGTGATATTCGAATCCCTTAAATTGACATTGTACAATCATATGATCTTTTGATCACAGAAATATATTTTCCTTTCTCCTAAAAAAATAAATAAAATAGATTGCCTAAAGTGAAGCATTAGATTTAAAATAGTGCATATATATGCCCCTACTCACTTCATTCAGGGATTGTTTCAAGAACTGGCATCCACCTTGTTGCTGCAGAATTATGCACCATAACCATTACTTTTCCATGTTTCTCTGATCTGAATTCTTAAGAGCACTTCCTCCACAGGTACCGTCTTGGATAATAATTCTTGACGCTGCTGCCTTGTTATGATCGCCTTTATTCTCTTTCTACAAACTTTCACCATCAGATAAGAACAATCTATATATTGACTAGAGAGATTACATGCATGCATCCTCAATCAACAACCCGAGGCCACCTGCTCTGCTTGTACTCGAAAACCTTGCTTACAATCTTCACAATGCGCAAGAGTACCATACCCTCTCATTTTCACTCTCCACCCTCGAAGGCTGCGTTTTGGGGGGGGGGGGCCTTTTTTGCTCCCCCGCTAATAAGCGCCTCAACGGTTTGCGTTTGGTAAACCTGCTTCTCCCCTCCTTTTTCCAGAAGCCAACGCTTTTTCGATCGAAAAGCCAAAGCCGGCAGTCCCTTGCTTTTAGAAGAAGCAGGAGACGGCTTTTGTCATTGTAGCGGTAGATACTGTAGATTAATGAAATTTTGGAAATACCGGTTTCTATCCTCTCTTCGTTTCAGCAATTACACAATGCCAGGAGACTCTTCTCTTTCGTGTTCAAATTCGAAGACTTTTCAGTTTCAATTTCTTTGAAAAAAAGGTACTATAGGTTGATTTGGGTATCAATTTCGGTTTTGTATCTATTATAAGTTGATTTCCGTTTCAATTTCAGTTTTGTATCTATTTGAGTTTCAATTCGTGTAATTGGGTACTGAATCAATGGGGGTTTAGGTTGATTTGGGACTGTGATTTTGGTTCATTCACAATGATCATGGGAAAAGAGATATGGGCACTCTGCTTTCTCTACGTTTTTGGAACCGAGGAGTGTTTATTTTGGCAAATGTTGCCTTATGGTTTTGGGTACTGATCTCAACATGATGGTTATGCAACAGTTATAGATTGGAATTATGTCTCTCTGTGCTACAAGATTAGATTCAGAATTATAGATTGGAATTTACTCTTTGTTCTCACTCTCTGCAGCAATATTTATATGTAATGTATGCTTATTTGAGTTAAAGACTGTTATTTGGGTTTAGGACCAGATTATTAAATTGCTGGGAGAGTGAATGAGAAAAGATTAGGACATATATGTGATGGTGATGGTTAACTTGTGGAAGTTTATAACCCTCTCTCCACTGCTGCTGTTCTCTCTGGGCAGAAACAGATGGCATTAGTGTTCTCAATAAGTTAAAATTGTAGTAGATTATTGAACGACAAGCTTCGGATATTATCGTTTTTATAGCTTAACTTGGGGTAGCTGGTGTTGTCATTTCCTAAGCTTAGATTAGAATTTTGGTAACTTGCAATTATAATGTTTTAGTTGTATGCAATTCTGAATATACCTATCCAATGTTTGAGTTTTTATGTTTATCTACATTGGTCTTTTTAGGTGTTTGATCTTGCAAGGAAAGTGATCTTTGATTCCTTGTAATAACATATGCCCGCATGTTTATGTGATGTTTGCTTATGATGAAGATTTTAATGCTGCAATACCCATATATTGATTTCTCCTTCATTTATTAGTTGTCACATGGTAACAAAACATTCCTTTATTTGTATATACTGCAGCCAATCTTCAAAGGTATCCTCGGCCTGAGAAGGAATATAAGTCATTTTCTCTTATATATGATGACAGGTCTTTAGATTCGGTAAGCATCTTATTTGGTGGTGATGCCCTGCTATCTGATTCTTTGGTGTTCTGTTTCCTAGCTCAACTAGTCTTTCCCTTAATTTTGTGAATTTTACTATCGTTGCTGAAAATTATTGATAACCTTCATAGTAATTTCTGTTTATCTTCTCAAAAATTATAATTTTTGTGAATTTTTCTGTCAAATCTTTTCCGCTTTTTGGTATTAACTGTATGAATAGTTTGTTATTATTGCTGGTGTTCTTCAATAAACTTTGTTTACTAATTTTGTACACTTTGATGCTAATTGCTTATACCAGATATGCAAGGATAAAGATGAAGCTGAAGTCTGGTTTACTGGTCTAAAAGCATTAATATCACGCGGCCTTCAACAGAAGGGGAGGGCAGAAACAAAAAGTGGAGTTACCTCTGAAGCAAATAGTCCAAGATCACACACGCAAAGAAGTTCTCCTTTGAGCTCTCCATTTTGTAGTGGTGATAGTTCACAGAAGGTGTTCTATTTTTGTCTCTGTTGTTAATACTGTGTGTAACTGTAATATACAAGTAAATTGTCTTCGTGTGACTAATGCAGGATGAACTGGAACCCTTTCATCCTCATGCTACAGCTGAAAGCCCTCCTAAAGTCCATTTGGAGAAGGCTTTATCAGATGCCATGTTATATGCCCTCCCTCCGAAAGTTCCCTTTCCTTCAGATTCTGCTTTTGGCTCATTTCAGTCTCTGTCATCAGGAGGCTCAGATTCTGCTTCTGGCTCATTGATGTTGGCCGGGCTAGTACATGGGTAAAGATTGTCAATGAGTTGATTTGAGAAATTAGTTGAGAAATTCGTGGCCTGGGTAAACTTGTCTTTGGCCATCATAACTATATGGTGACCAATTAGTTGATTTGAGAAGTATAGGTGTGTCTGTTGTAATTCAAGTGGATATTGCAATTCTGCATGTAAATGTTGAGAAATTATGTTTGTAAAATCTCTACTGAGATCCCATTCATAGATAGAAATGAGCTTAATATGACTCTGATAGATTTGATTACATGATGTACAAAGCAATTTTACATGATGAAGAAATAGATTTGAGTACATAGTTACTGGCAAAGTATATTACTATATTTTATAGATGTTGTGTTTCATCAGTTCATAAGAATAATGAGATTTAGCAAGACTTGAGGTATTCAAAAGAGTAAGATCCTCAAAATAACCTTCTATTTAAACTTGAACTACATTATATTACCAAACAATCAAGGCAATATAATCTTTCATGTCCAAATTGGTCATTCCACAAACAAAAAGCACAAGTCAGTTTGAGTTTACCAAACACTCTGCCACTACTTTTACCACTGACATCACTTATAAAAAGTCAGTTTACCAAACACTCAGCTGCTTTGCTTTTCAGCCACTTATTCTCATAAATAAGCAGAAGCCAGCTTTTTTGAAAAGCACAGCCATAACATAGCCTTAGAATTGTTTCTCAGTCCAGGAGTTGTTATATATGCAATTCCCCATATGACTCTGAGTTTTAAGAGAATTAGGAGAGTGGGTGAGTTAAGCAAATTAACAAAGAGTGAGGCAAGCAAAGACGTTTTGGATTGCGCGGGTGGGAAAAGAGTAAGTAGTTTCAAGGGAACAAGTTAGTGATCAGATATAAACTACAACGTTTTTCTGTAGACGAAAAGTTTGTTTGTTAAAAATTTTGAGTGTACGACTGCCTTTCTGTTACAAAAGGCTCATTAACCCTAGAACCAAATCGAATCCCATAAATTTTCTTACCACGTAAAATGTCTTGTATAGAAATTTACTTTTTAGAGTATGAAATGGTTGTGGTTCGTGACTCAGAAAAATGATGTATTGATCCCTCTAAATAAGAGTCCCATGCATCACCTAAACGTCATAGTTCCACTCCTTTCATCTATGGAAATTAATGTTCATTTCTTCTGCCAGTATTAAGTATTTGACTAAATTCGATCTTGTGCCTTTTTGGTGCAACTTGGTTCGGGCCAACCCGACCCGGTCTGAATGCCCAACAAAATCCGAACGCAGCCCGGACTTGAACAATACCACAACAAACTATTGTGGGCTTGGTGGATTGAATGTGACCAACAAACTAACTTATTAGCATAGGACTTTTCTCCACCTGAGCTAAACCGAGAGATGTGTTCTCCACTCCAACATGGTGGATTAGTTTATAATCTAAAACCTTAAAATTAATTGGTGTAGGGTTCATCGTGTGAAAGATTGGCTCTTGATATTCCATTACCTGCCACTTGAAGACTGCTATTTATAGTTAAGAAGGCCATCTGTTAGAACATTGCTTCTCACAGAATGAAAAACTGGCCGGTGAGTAATTATTTACCAAATGTGTACGTAATTTACTTCCTCCCACGTACCATACAAGTAATCTGTCACTTTCATAATTTTTCATAGTTAAAACAAAACATCCAAATATTACAATACTTTCAAGTTGTTGAATTGAAATTTCTTTTATGCAAAGATCAACTGGGTATAGTTTGAATATAATAAAGTAAATGACAGTTAAGTGGCCACTGGGTGCCCTCAGCAATTAGCCAATCAGCTTGGAACAACAGATTTGATAATGCCAAATGGAAAATTAACAAATCCTGGCTAGCCATGGACCAATTCCACAGTTCCACACTACCCCATTATTATTTGGCTTAGTTGCAAGTTGTAACCCATTTTTTTGTTAGGTCGTTTACAAAAACTATTCACAAAGTCAATGAAAGATAACCCCTTATCAAAAAAAAAAAAAAAAAAAACACGAAAAAATGACAGATAATCCTAGCTATCTATAGAGCTGATTCACAGTCATATGTACATAATGTCATCTCCTTTGCACACCCTCTTCATTGCACCCAAATCCTGAGTTTGCTTCTATTGCTGGCTAGCTAGCTTCTTATTTTCCTTCTAAATTCCCCCTTCTTGGTATATATGCACTGGTTTTCATAGGAAAGATCACAAAGCCTTTAGCTTATACGCCTTTGCCAACATATACAGAATACCCATATATATCAAGTTTAAGATCAAACAGACGCGCGCCAACATACAGATGGAGAGGACAACCGGAAAGGTGATCACTTGCAAAGGTAAGAGCTAGTTTCAGAAATGTATTTTGTTGAACACTTAATCTTACATGGCTGATATAAATGGTGGTCGATCATGAAGCTGCTGTTGTTTGGGGTCCTGAGGAGCCTTTTGTGATGGAACAAGTTCAAGTTGACCCGCCGCAGAAACTGGAGGTCCGAGTCAAGATCCTCTTCACCTCAATCTGTCACACTGATCTTAGTGCTTGGAAAGGAGAGGTATACATGCATGCCCATGAATCAAAGCTTTTACCTTTCTCCATTCAATAATGTTTTCTTACCTGACCTCTAGTCGGGCAACATACGACTCTTACGTTGTGAATTGCACATGCATTATGTATGAATAACCTAAGTGATCCAGATTAATTATCTGACAATGTAACCCGAATTGTGTGAGAATATAACATTTCTGTACTTAATTAATTTTCTTATTTTTGTTGTTGAAGAATGAAGCTCAACGAGCGTTTCCTCGAATTCTAGGTCATGAAGCAGCCGGGTAAGTCATAGATTTACACCGACACCATCTTACACACCAGCTTTAAAATATACCGAGAGTTTATAGCATGTCGATCGGAAATTCATATCCTTTATTTAATATTTTGATGAGCAGAATTGTTGAGAGCGTTGGTGAAGGTGTGACAGACATGAAAGAAGGGGATCATGTGATCCCTATTTTCAACGGAGAGTGCGGTTACTGCATCTGCTGCAGGCATCAGAAAACTAACATTTGCAACAACTTTGGAGTAAACCCAATGAAGAGGGTGATGAACAGCGACGGTAAAACAAGGTTCTCAATAATAACAAAGGAGGGTGACAAAAAACCCATATATCATTTTCTTAACACTTCAACCTTCAGCGAGTACACAGTTCTTGAGTCCGCTTGTGTTATCAAGATTGACTCGGAAGCTCCCCTCAAGAAGATGACGTTGCTCAGTTGCGGTGCTTCTACTGGTATGTAATTACATAAGTGTTTGCCAAGAAATAATTATTTGGTGGATTAAAAATCATTTCGCTCAATTACAATCAAGAATTTTTGTGGGCGTGTCCTCGATTATGGTCCAAAATTAGAGAAAATAAAAAAGATTTCATCGAAACTTGATAGCGATCTTATGTATACAGATTCTCACTTATCTGAAAATTTTATTCTTTAGGAGTTGGTGCTGCATGGAATACTGCTGATGTTCATCCTAGCTCAACAGTCGCCATTTTTGGTTTAGGTGCCATTGGACTTGCCGTGAGTTCGTTTCTTTTCATTTCTGTTTTGTCACTCATTTTCGGTTTCTCTTGCATGTTGGCCCATTTGTTGTGAGTTTCACGTGCTAAATTCTGATACTCATAGATGTAGATTTTTAGCATTTGGGTTAGCCTAAGTTGCTAGAGAGAGTGATGAAGGATTATTATGAGGTTATATCTGGGATGCGTTTCTCTCCGGCCAGTATCACCGAAAGAAAAATAAATAAATGTCTATATTTTTTGCTGGAGAAGTTGCATGCATGCATTTGACGATTAATTGAGGTGTCAGGCTTTCAGCAGGTATGCGCTGGACATTATACCAAATGAATTGACTTGGAGTTTTATTATAGTGAAGAAGCTGACTTTGGATAAACTATATATTACTACTAATTTACTAGCTGGGTACATATGTTTTTGTTATTGTGAATCTATAATTCATGTAGCAGGATAAAAGAAAAGATGTTCTCACTTAACTTGGTGCAGACTTGACAACAAAAAAAAAAAAATAGTAGTCTATAATCAGAAGAATCATATTATTCGGAATTTTCTTAGGTACCTGAGTGTTTGTCATTCCCTCATTTTGTTAAATATTTTGGACCATTGGATAAGTAATATATCTAATATTCCAAAATATTTAAAATTTGGTAACCTGTTTAGCTCTTAGTCAATTATTGTTTGATTATTAATTGAAAATTGACAATTACGTTTTTTCCTTTTTAAAAAAGAAAATTAAAAAAACCTTCTAATCTAGGTTCACCGAACTACTATTTGTTAAAGAGTCTTTATCACTAATTAATTTTATCATTAGCCAATTAATGTTTGATTAATTTTTGATTATCAATTGAGAATTACACAATTGACAATTACATTTTTTCCTTATTAAAAACAAAAGCCTTCTAACTTGGGCTCACGGAATTAGTAAATAGTCTTTATTACTAATTAATTATATCATTAGTAGTTTCCTTAACCAAATATAATTCTTCTTACATGCATTTTATGACAACCACAACAATTAATGTAAAAATAGATAATATTTGTTTTAGATGTAGTAACTACTTCATGTATAGCTTGTTATTACTGCTTTTTGAACTAATTTACAAATATTATCACAATGTGTTATTATATAGGTAAACTATTATATTTTGACTAAAACCACGTATGTCCTCATTGGTGTAATGAAGTTCTCCCTGGAGTAACTAAAGTAATATATTATGTAATTTCCATCGTCGAAGTAATTAATAGTCGACGTAATTGACCACAAACTACAACAATTGGTATAATTAAAAACAATAATCTTTGTTCTAATTGTAGTAATTACGCCACCTACAACCTATGTACTAGTTTATGGACAATTTAACATGTGTGACAATCAATTTGTTTTCGCAGTGGTAAATCTTTATGTTTTTATCATTAATGAAATGATTACTTCAATGACCATGCATTTTACCACAATCCACGTCAATTGATGTAAAAGCGATAATTCTTGTTCTATTTGTAGTAATTACTCCACCTAAACTAATGTTCTAGTTTATGGACAATTTAACAAGTGTGACAACAAATTTGTTGTCAGAGTGGTAAATCTTTATGTTTTTATCATTAATGAAATTATTACTACATTGACTACATATTTTACCACAACCCCCAACAATTGATGTAAAAGCGGTAACTTTTGTTCTATTTGTAGTAATTACTTCAAAAACGATATCATTTATAAGATTATCAACCATTTTATAATTCCGACAACATTTGTGTTATGAACATGGTAAATTAATACAAATCAAAAGATATGTAAGTACTTAGTATTGTAAGGAGCTTCTCCATTTGATAATCAGTGTTCTCCATTTGATAAATGTTGTCCAACTATGATATTTACACCTTTCATTACTTAATTACAATAACCACAATAAGTGTGGTCATAAGTCGTAATTTTAGTTCTACTAGGTGTAATTTATTATTTTAACAATATTTGTTACATGTTTCTGAACAATATTACATATCAAGATAGAATGTGTTGTTAATATGGTAAATTTTATTTTTAAAAATGACACATGTCAACATTTAAGTGGGTAACTTGTTAACCAGTTCAATAAGTTTCCACTACATTAATTTATTAAAAATAAAAAAATAAGGGTATGACATACATCAAGGTACCCTAGACCCATATTATTCTGTAAGATCTAACATGAATAATATATTATTATTTCTAAATCCCAACTGACTATTAATTGTGCTAGTCTTGATCAACTGGGGAGGATTTCCTTTATTATCCAATTATTTAACTAAATGAAAATTTTTGTGTCAGGTTGCTGAAGGAGCCAAAGCTAGAGGAGCATCTAAAATAATTGGTGTTGACATGAACCCTAATAAATTCATCAAAGGTATTGGTAATTTGGTATTCTCTTTTTTTTTTTTTAGATTCTTGTTTATTTATATAAGATATTAAAATATATATGCTAATTAGGTAAGTACTATTCGCATGCTTTGTACTCCATTTTGTAATGTGGATATAGGCTAAACCCCCGGGTGTAAACATAGCCCCCCCAGAGATGAGCACAAGAATTGGATTCGTGAAAGGCTTCTACAACTACAAGCAAGTCCACCTTTATATAAAGAAGCAATCGACATATCAACACAGACACAACTCCAGAAACTCAAGCCATCAAGCTTTTCTTATTTTCGTGTTACCTTTTGCTTAGGTAGAAGTTCCGTCTGTTTCCATAGTTTATTTGCTCTGCTAGTTACAATTTCAATTGCTTTAATTTCCTTGTAGCCTAGTATCGATTTTGAATTGTTCTCTTTGTTTTCTTTCAAACAATAGTTAATAATTTTCTGCCATTCCATATTTCAGTTTCGTTGTTATTATCTTTTATTTGCTCCTTATTGTCTTTATGCTTTATTTGTTTGATCATGTTATTTACTGTTCGTAGTCGCATAGTAGCTATCAATCTTGAAGATTTCATCCGTTACGAGTTCACCTTTACAGTTACTTGTTATTATTTAGATCCAATTGACTTAAGCCCGGTGACCAGACAATTCATATTCACTCACACTCTCACAACCACACCCAATTCACCCGACCTTCAGCCATCAAGTCCTTGATCCAAAGGCAGCGAACTATCGGCCGAGAATCAGTTCCTTCCTCGGCCAACAATTGCTTGATAAGTCAGAACTACATCTACAACAACTACAATTGCACACTTGGCCTTCTGGCCGTGTGCTGGCACGCCCCGCAATCTACTCACCAAGAATGACATTTGTTCCTTGATCTCTCGGCTTTCTGGCCGAGGTGATTTTTAGAGGCAACATCTTTTGGCACGCCCAGTGGGACAATAAATATTTCTAGGCGTTGTTGATTGTATGCAATTCAATCAATTACGAACAAATTTTCATGAACCAAATTTTGTCTTCAACATAAAGCCATTCCACGATGCATATGAAGACGATGAGCCAAATCACTACTTTAATGACCTTAAACTCGGGGGGCTCACTGACCACCATTTGGTAAAGCATGAGGTTCCTACACTTGAAGAAACCATGTATACTGACATGGTAATTGGAAACAAAGCAGATGTGATGATAGCAATATCGGCTAAATTAGAATTGAAGAAACAATTTGGTAACTTCTTCGCGGTGGGGGTACTTAGGAATTCACCATATGTAGAGTCCAAAGAGCGGAATGATCTCGCTAAGTACCCAATGAGTTCAATACTTCGCGGTCTTCAACACCATGAAATTTAGGCCGCGAACATAGGAAGTGTAGGATTTAAGATTAAACATTGGTGGCCACCTCCCAGTTGGGCATGACGACTTTGTCCTATAATTCTCTGCTTTGGTGTATTTAGATTTTAAAATAATAAAGAAAGCTCCACGGCTAAAAGGATTGGAAGTGTAATTTTTAGAAAAAAAGAATGGCCGCGGCAAGAGGTGCAAATTATAGGCGGAACTTGTTCATGTTCACTCTTGTATTCTTTGATCTGGTCTACTAACGGCCAAAGTCGAAAAGGCCGAAAAGGAATAAAGCAACAGGTGTTGCATGCAAATTCAACGGTGAAGTAAGAGGTCAAGGTTTTTTAGGCATGGAAGAGCAATCTTGGTTACTGGAGCATAGTATATCCTAATTGCTCTAAGAAAAGTTCATGCCATATATAATTCAATTCCATAGTCATTTATTCTTACATGTTCAGGCACTAGAGATGAGGTCCCCGCATAAGTATTGAATGAGAATTTGATTTTACTGGGTGCAAATGGATTCTTGATCGAAGCTTGCATGCATGCATATTACCATATTAGTTTTGACTTCAGGCTTTTAATTATTCCATGATATTTGGTGGTGGTGCTCTCTGGTAATACAGAGATTATTTGTTGATTCATGGCCAGTTAAGAAGTCCATGTACTGGTGTCAACGTCAAATGAGCTAACAAAAGGCACAGAGATGGATCACTAATTTGAATTTGGAAGGTTTCATATATATGGTTTAATGGTTCTATGGACGCTTGCAATTACCTTTTGTTTGAGCCTTAATTAGCTTGACCAAGAGTTACGAATGTAACAGATTCTCCACCATGATTCACCACTTATGACAAGCGGGGCGAGTAGATTTACAAGTTCAAGCGCTTACATTTCCTTAACCATTCGGCGAGACTCGCCGATGCTCAAGAAAATGGGGGGGCTATGTTTACACCCGGTTTATCGACCTTCATTTCATCAAGTCATAACCATTGAAGGGAGAATCAAGATAATGATTAACGAATTTCTCATTATTAATGTGTTGTTATCTTGAGGATATGTTAATAGGAAGAAGGCATCATAGCAAAAGAATGTTTTATTATATCTTCTGATTAAGGTCGAGATAAATATCAAGGAAGTCAAGGTCATGCACGTACTGGTGCTCATGGATTAGTTTTACTAATCCAACTTGGCAATTGTTAGTTTCCAAGACCTTCACGTGGTACAACATGTTAGGACTTATCAAATTAGGAGTTTGCATGCAAGATTAGCATTTTAGTGCATGAGGGACTGTAATAGAAGAATGAAACCAAAGTATGTGGGCTTTTGAACCAACTTCAATTATAGTTAGATAAGGACTTTAACAAGAAGAAGATTACTACCCCGTGAAGAAACTAGTACGTGGCCGATATTCATCACATGAAGATAGAGTTTTAATTGTCAAAGAAGTTCCAGAGATGAGCACAAGAATTGGATTCGTGAAAGGCTTCTACAACTACAAGCAAGTCCACCTTTATATAAAGAAGCAATCGACATATCAACACAGACACATCTCCAGCCAAAACTCCATCATGGGTTTCCTTTTATTTTTCTTAGCTCCAGATTAGTTTCATTCTCTTTTCAATTCTTAGTTGTTAGCTCTACTAGTTCGAGTCAATTTCCTTTGTTTTTCTTGTAATCTAGTATCGCTATTTCAATAATTTCCTTTGTTACTTTTTGATAATAGTTGATAGTTTTATTCTTCAAGCCATTTATTATTTTCTTTTTCCGCTCTTTACTTTATCGCTATTTACTTTCCTGCGATTTACTTTATCGCTCTTAATCTAGAGTTTATTTTCTTGCTCTTTTACTATTGTGTTTATTTCTTGCACTAGGAGTAGTTTTAACGCAATTAATTGTTCGGTTACCAATCACTATTTGCGACTCATCCATTGAACAACCCAAAAGTCCTTGATCCAAAGGCATCGAACCCTTAGCCGAGATTGTTCCTTCCTCGGCTTTCAGTCGCTCGACGAAGTCAGAACACGCGCACTACATCTTCTACATCTACAATTGCACACTTGGCCTTCTGGCCGTGTGCTGGCACGCCCCGCAATCTACTCATCAAGAAGGACATTTGTTCCTTGATCTCTCGGCTTTCTGGCCGAGGTGATTTTTAGAGGCAACAGGGAGTCACAGATTTCATAAACCCCCGCGACCCAGGAAAGCCTTTGCATGAGGTCAGTTCTATGTGTTACAATAATGAATACTAAATCTACTTCCAGATTACGTGGTCTTTCAACAATTGAATTCTCTATATTTATATTATTTTCTTCTTCTTCTTCCGGACTGTAATTGAATTCAATATATATTAACAATTCATTGGCCGATATATATTGTTAGCAGAGAATCAGGGAAATAACAGAAGGAGGTGTGGACTATAGCTTTGAGTGTGTAGGAAACTCCGATGTTCTCCGGGAAGCCTTTCTTTCCACACATGAGGTACTTATTCTCTATACAATTTATCTATGATTGTGAGTTTGTGACCATTAATTGACTAATTGTACATGGTGGTAATTTCTTCAAGATAGTTAATTCGTTTTTTTTTTTTGAGTAAAAAGGTCATCCATTCATTATAATTTAGCAAGCAGTACAAAAACGACGTACCCCTAAGAGTCGTCATAAAACGTCGTTTACAGAGTACTCTAAAATCCTATTCTAAAGATAGAATAAGAAACCAAATACCCCAAGTACACCCACCTTTTAAAGTTACGCACTTTTATTCTAAACAAGAACTAAGAACTCTGAAGAGTTAAAAGAACAACAGAGTTAATAGTTCCTGCGACCTGAAGAAGAAATTAAAGAGTACTAGGAGAAGAGGATGAAAATTCACCCTCAACTCCATCATCTGAAAAAACAAAGCAACATGTAGTTAGAGCCCAAGACACCCTAATCCAGCAGCCCCAAAGCATAGGGCCAGCCCACACCCAAAGAAACCTGAGCCAAAAAAGCCCAAAGCCAGGAGACCAAACGCTAGGGTTAGAGCTCCGATTGAACACGGCCCAGTGGGTGACACCTGCACAACCACCACCTCCGTCCCGCGCCGCCGCCGTAAAGCACCGGTACCATTCCACCAACAAGCCACCACGACCAAGCCGACACAGACCACTCCCAGACGGAGTCAGAGCGTCGTCCTTCACCAACACCAAATTGCCGCCATCAACTTCAGCAGCAGCAGCCGCGACTGGCCCTCGATGATGCTCTAGGCTCAAGCAGGTTGTTAAGCTGCCATTGACGCGAATACCAGAGGGTAGAAAACCCCTCCACCTCCACGGATCAATTGCGTTATCCCCAGAACCTCCATCACCCGACCCAACAGGAATCAAAGAAAGAGCCAATCCCGGATCAAACAGTCCTCCATCAAAACCGCTAACAGCGAGTCCAAGGAAAAGGAAAAGCAAAGAGAAACGACCTGCAGCGCACCCTAAAGCAAAGCATGACACGCCGGAGAAGGGGGAGTTTGTGGCAATAGCCATAGATTTGGAATTTTGTCGAAGGCGAGAGGGCCAACGAGGAAACCCTAGCAGAGCGGCTAGGTCAAAGTCAGGAGACATTTTTCAACTGATTGTTTAAAAAAAGATGTTAATTCGTTTAGTATCTCTTCTTAATTTATTTTTGAAGTAATTTGTCAAAACACGGTGTTTTAACTTTTATCTTTTTTAGAGCTTATGCCCATTGGCTCCTAAGCTTCTTTAAACAGTTTACAAACATCTTACCCTATACCTCGAAGAAAATTCGAGAAGTACTTGAAATTACTTGGCACCTTTTCATTTCATAGAATGTTTCCGATTATTAATGTAGAGTATTTTTTTTTCTAAATGTTATTGTAGGGATGGGGGTGTACTGTGATATTATTGGGAATTCATGCAACACCAAAAATGCTTCCCCTCCATCCAATGGAGTTGTTTCATGGTCGAGGAATTATTGGATCTGTGTTTGGAGGCTTCAAAGGGAAGAGCCAACTCCCCCGTTTTGCCAAAGAATGCATGCAAGGGGTTAGTATCTAGTTCCACTATTCTAGTACATGTTCATTTCCAGTTCTGAACAAATTTTTATCTCATCAGGTGGTCCAATTAGACGAGTTCATAACACATGAGCTTCCCTTCGAGAAGATAAATGATGCGTTTAAGTTGCTCGTTGAAGGCCAGTCACTGAGATGCGTTCTGCACCTGTGAGCCTCAGTTTCACTTTCGCAGTTTCATGGTCCCTGATTGCCTGATTGCATATGCTGGTGTTTATGGATCATGCACTTCAGTTCGGTTAAGTTGGGCGTGAATTGACTCAAAGGTTTCTCACCTTTGTGTTGAAGTTCAAACATATAATGTAATTGTGATGATGTACCTTTCTTTTAGCGAATCTTTCTGATGTATAAATGTGGAAATTATTCTATGCACCGACGGTGCAAGTGACCCAACCCTTATAAAATAATCTCAATCCTTGATATTTATTATCAACTTTATTTTTAATAAATAAAAAGTGTATTTAATGCAATCTAACCATTCATTTATGTTGTATAACACTTGGCTTGCACGACACTACTATTTACTTATTTAGTCGTTCTATCTGAATAAGAAGCAAAGGAAAATTTCTACATCAATGCCTTGGAATTGAACTTTCTAAAGTAAGAAAAGGTTGTGGTCCATGACTCGTGTGATGGAAGAGGCGCTGCTAATGATGTATCAGACTCATTATAAACGTCATATTCCCAGTTTCACACACCTTCCTTCTAGACAAATATATGTTCACTTCTGATTTCTTCCTCTAATATTTGATCCCAAATGGCTGTGCCCTTTTCTAGAACAACGTTTTTGGATTCTTATTGAGTTTTTGGGCTCCTTGACTAGGGTGCAACTTGAACCTGCATTGTGACAAAGAAGATTTCCAGTTGCAGCCCAAACCAAATCTGCTATAGCAAATTTGAGTTTTAGTCTATGCAAAAGAGATAATTTGGTTGAGATCTATAAGACAAAATTTGATATACCAAAAAAAAAAAAAAAATGGAGTGTGGAACTGTAGATAGAAATAGTGGGTGTGAATTTCCTTTCTTTTTTTTAAAATAAAAAAAATTGATATTTTTCATCCATCTTAAGAAGGTGATCATTTAAGAGAAAATAGTGCGAAACACAATAACTTCAACACAAATAACCTTGTTAAGATACATTAGAAATCAATCATGAAACTTTGAAAGGAAAACCAAAAACAACTTGCCCCGACTACATAATCACCTTTCCTACGGACCTACCACATTATCTAGTGTGAGGAAGTATTTTTTTTTTATATATATATAATTTATTCACGTGGAAGAAAACATTACAAGGAGAATGAAAAGGTAATTTAATTAGTATGATTACATGTCATATCTTTACTAAATGAAAAGGGATTATAGACCTTTACTTTGGGGTCCTGATCTGATGTCATGCCATATGAAAGCACTATATCATTTTCACATGTCCTAATGAGCAATACCAAATTACTTTTTATTATGATCGAGTTCTGCATCCATTATCTAGTTCAAACTCATATTATATCATTTTGAAGCTTTGAACAAGTCAAATGAGAATAACAATTAACTCACGTTGTCACTAAACGTGAAAGAACTTGAATATCTCTATTCATAATCGTTTGAAGACCATTGTTGCATATATTTTTATTTTATTGTTGAAACGGAAATTAAAGTTTACTGCACTGATGTTAAATCTCAAATTTGTTGTTTCTCTATGTACTTGTGGCCTTTTTCACTATTGAAACACTTGTCTACATGTGCTCGAAACTTTATTTGGTCTGGAGATTTATCAAAAAGAAAACTTGTCATCGTTTCTTGGCGGCAGGTTTGTGTGCCAAAGAAGGAGGGGGGGCCTTGGGCTACGTGATCTCATGTCTCTTAACTTGGCAGCTCTGATATCTCTTAGTTGGTCTACTCTCACATCGGGTTCAATATGGAGCAGCTATGCATCTCAACGGTTTTCTATTTGCTGCAATATGAAATATCGGTATTTCAGGTCCTCGGTTTGTCATGGTTTAAAGGCAGCTCTTCCTTTCATTTTCCATAACTCCAAGTGGCTTATTGGTGATGGAAAGTTGGTGAATTTATGGATGGACAAGTGGTTGAATGCCCCATTAATTGTAAAATTACAGGCTCTGAATTTTCCCAAACGTTTGATGAGTAAGGTGGAAAATTTTATTACTAATCAGCAATGGACCATTGGACCTTGCCCAATAAATTTTCAATTTCGTTTCTGGTTTTGGCGGCTGAACTTCTTCAAATTCCACTACCAATTGAACCAGAAAATGATGTATTAATTTGGGAGCCTTCAAGCTCAGGTTCTTTATCTTTTTCTGATGGATACCATCTAGTCTGACAATCATTTTCAGAAGATTAGTGGGTTTCTAAGGTTTGACATTCTTTCATTCCACCACAGTTATCTTTACTAGCATGGTGCCTTTCCTATGATAAACTACCTACTGGTGTGTAGCTTCAAAAACGGGTATCCCAACAATGTCTGTTTGCCAGCTTTGTACTTTTGGCTATATTGAGGATTCTACTTATTTGTCACTTTCTCGTTTGCGCAACATGTTTGGCAATGGCTAGCATGCTATTTTGGGACTTTCTTACCAACTAGTGGCACTATTGGTGGGTTATTTACCTCCATTATTGGCAAGTACGTCTTTCTCTCCCCAACTAAAAAATATTTGGCTTGCTAGTTGTCTCTATGCTCTTATGGCTAGGGCTGGGCTCGGTGCGGTTCGGTCCGGTTTGGACCCGAAACCGCAACCACACCGCATTATTCTGTAGGCCCATTTTTAGAAGCGCAACCGATTTGAAACTGTTTGGACTTCATTTTCGGTTGCACCGTTTTATCGGTGCGGTTTGCACTCAAACCGCATACGAAGTCATGCAACAAAAACCTGGAAAAAAAACATGAAAAACCATGAAAAAACAACTAATCGAAACGCAATCACCAACAATCTGCAGTTCAAAACCATGAAAAAACCCTTATTCGATTTGAGAGCCCAAATGCACTAATACAAACTGCATCACCAACAACTAATCCAACACTAATCGATTTGTATTAGTGTATTCGATTTGAAAAAATAACTAATCGAAACGCAATCACCAACAAATCTGCAATCTTCGGTCATTTCCATTCTTGGACAAAAAATTTCTTGATTTCAAAACAAGAACACGCATCAAAGTATCAAACATTCACAGTAGTCTAACAATCTACACGTCATTGAATTGAACAGAGTATCAACTTGATTTGAACACAAGAATTGGAAAAAAAAAACAGAGAGAGAAGATTTTAATCTTACCGGAGATGGGGTTCTGGCTGAGACAGAAGGGAGAGGGGAGAGGGGAGAGAGAAGCAGCGGCCGGCTGTGGTAGAGAGTAGAGACGTTGTGGGAGTCACCTTGCCGACCGAGATAGAGATGAGAGAGTGAGAGACGTTGTGGGAGACCGGGAGAGATGAGAGAATAGTAGCTGAGAGTGAAAAATGAAAAGCGGCCGAGAAGAACCCCTCCAACGCTAGGGTTAGTAATGGGTGACCAATCTGAATTTGAGGAATAATATAAAATATTATTAAAAATAAATCATATTTATATAATCGGTCCGGTTCGGTTCTATGCGGGCGGTTCGAAGCCATGAACCGAAGCCGCACCACAGTGAAGCGGTTCGGTGCGGTTCCCCTTCAATACGACGTCGTTTTGATCACGATTCGGTTACCGAATCGGAAAATCCGGTTCGGTTCGGTTCGGTCGGTAACCGGATTTTTGCCAATTAATGCCCAGCCCTACTTATGGCTATATGAAAAGCTCGCAATAAGCTTAGATTTGAGGACAAGCGCCCTTCCCTCATGCGAATTTTCAGCTCTCTCAAGGCTTGGCTTGGCTTTGCTGCTCCTTACATGCCAGGTTATTGGAATGGTTTGTGTTTAAACCCAAAATGAGCATTTTGGCCTGACAAGGCGTGTCTTGGAGAAATTGAGCCAATGTCAGTGGCTCAAGCTATATATTGTCGACAAATTCGAAATATATTATTTAGAGGCTAAATAAAGCCTACCTACAGAATTATGGAAGATTGTGCGAGCTGCAAGAAAAGGAAATGATGGAAGCATGGAAATGAAAAGTCAACTTTAGCACATTTTCCTACTTCGGCTAGGAGAAACCGAGCTAAACAAGGAAGGAGGGGCAGCAGACTAATCAAACGAAATCCAAATAAGCTAAAACTTTCCAGATTCATTCTAGACATCCCAAGGATCATTTCTTATGAATAGTGAAAGAGCTAGTTTGGAGTGGAAAACCTTCAAACAATCAGTCCAATTTTCTGAAAGACATAACTGGAAAACCGGACATGTAAGGAGTCCAGCAGCTTTTCCGGCCCAACCACATGGAAGTAAGCTCTGAAATTTTTCCAGAATGATCTAAACTCATGGTAGATCATTTTATATGAAGAAGTCGAAGGCCCATTCTAAATTCTTGGTGGAGATATAATTGAAGGAATAAAGGAGCAGAAAGTGACTCAAAACCACTCCAAAACTCATCATTTTCAATTCCATTAGTGCTTACGTGCCTAACCCACCATAATTCCATTTAGTGCCCCATAATTCCATTAAGTGCTCCATGATTCCATTAGTGCTTAATAGGAAAACCTATCATGATTCCATTAGTGCTTAAATGGAAAACCCATCATGATTTGTTTAAGGCCAACCACTATGGCTTGGTAGCCTATATATAGAGGTTACAACAAGTAACACAAAACACACAATTCAATCAACTAATCTCTACGATTATCCAAGCCTCCTTGGAGCAACCAACTCTCTCTCTTACCGGTGACCACACTCCAGTCCCAGTCTCTTCGGGAGCCGACTGTCAGTACCACCAAATCCTCTGTCAACGTGCTTCGGTCCTAGTCTCCTCAGAAGCCGACTGTAGTGTCGCGACCACAACGGTTACGGAACCAGCCAAGCAAGGGTAACGCCCTCGCAAACCAGCCAAGCTAAAGTCACGATTTAGCAAGTTCTCCCTACTTCTCGATGATTTTCGCTATGCTCGATCTACAACGTTGAGTATCGATTGTGTGATTTCGAAGAAGCTAAGCAAAAGTCCTCACCACGAGGCACAAAGAATCCCGCGACGAGGTTGGTGCTCTCCTCGTCCACAATCGCACGAAAGAAGTCAGGTCAAGGGACACCCCCCGACGACCGCACCAGAACGGTGCTAGCACGCATGCAAGAAAAGAGACTGTTGACCAGCTGCAACAAAACTGGAGCCAAACAGTTTGGTTGACACTCAGTTGTTGGTTGGGTTGGGTATTCAGCCTATTCCTAACAATCAAGTAGCGCCGCGGTTAGTTCTCTGACACCCTCCAATTTTTCCTTGGATTAAGTTGAATACTGATGGTCTTGCAAAGGGTAATCCAGGACCTGCAGCTTGTGGTGGTGTGTTTCGTGACACCCATGGTCATTACATTGGCAGTTACTGTCAAGGATTGGGACACAAATCTGCCTTCTACTCAGAGCTTATGGGTGTGATCATTGGGATTGAATATGCCTTCTAGTATGGTTGGCGATGCCTCTGGCTTGAATGTGATTCGACTAGTGTAATTGCATGCATCAAATCCTCATCTTTTGTTCCACCTTGGCCGCTTCGAATTGCATGGCTTACTTGCTTAGCACGTATTAGAGCAATGACCTTTCATTGTTCCCATATTCTTCGGGAAGGAAATACGGTGGCTGATAGAATGGCAAACATGGGCTTACTTTCTCCATCCCTGGTATGGCATGTTTCTTCTCCACCTAATATATCTCCTTATATTCGTATGGATGATATGGGATTCCCTTACCTTCGCCATGTTTAACTCTCTTTCTTGCATGGGTTGGTGTTGGGCTTGTTTTAACAGTTGGAAGTTGGGAAAATTTGAGGTTCTGCTTCAATTGTTTCACTTCCTTTTGTCTTTCTTTCTAGCTTTTGGGGTAAGGTTTATGTCCCCCCCTTCTTTAGGTTGTATTTTCTTTTTATGTTATTAATAAAATAAAAATAGGGGGACGGGCGGTGGGTTCCCAGAGTGTGGCAAACCCCTCTCCTTCGGGATAGAGGGTGGGACTTGTTCCCTACATCGTTTGCCTCCGATGAGCTAATATCGCCAAATCCCTTATTCATTAAAAAAAAAAAAATCTCAAATAAAAATAAATTACAATACTTAGGACACCCACTTATGAAAGTCGAGAATCATAAGTGTCAACTTAAGAAAATATGAATCTGCCCAATGCCAATTATGAGATGACAAGAACCAATTGTCGCATGTGTTAGTGTTACGTTACATGCAGGCATATTTCTTTTCTTCGGCATCATTTTGGGATTGTAATCACTAGCTAATACTCACGGGTAGGCCTGGCAACGTGCGGGTATAGTGCGGATTTTTAACGGGCCGACCCGATAAGAACTAGTTAGCTTAACGGGTTTCGCGGGCTAAACCCGGCGGATTTGCGGGTTATCCGTTGGAACCCGTTAAGACCTATAAACATTTTTTTTTTTTTACTTTTTATTAAAGCAACTAGAACCAGTTAAGACTTATGTATATAATTTTTTTGACAACAACATTACTATATCACAAGGCACTGCAAGTAGCTTTTTTGACATTGAAAGGCAATTAAGTTGCCTATAAGAACGAAACAAGAATATACAATTAATTACCATTCAAACATAAAAGGGAGATTCCAACATTCAAAAGATAACTGTTGGCTCTGCAATAACTATTTGTCATAGTCAAAGTAGTATTAGATCTGAAGTCATAGTCATAAGGTGCTATATATAAAGCAGTCCTCCAAGAAGATTACTAATTCAAAGTTGAAGATCTACACACACACACGCGCGGGAGTAGACCATAGCATCGCGTATTTTTACAATTAATGCCTCGTTTGGTAATGCTTGCTAGAACAAGATAAAATTTGAGAGTAAATCAAATTTTAAAAAATTAAAAATCCTAAAAGTTTGCTAGAAATGAGTTTTTGGGAAGGATTTTGAGTTAACGGGTTCCAACTAAACCCGTTAATTTGCGGGTTTTTTGCGTGCAGGTTTTTTTTAGCCCGGATTAATAAACAGACGGGTTTGTGCGGGTTTTTAGCTTGCGGGTATCGTGCGGATTTGAGGGTTTAAATGCCAGGCCTACTCACGGGAGCTGCAGACAGTACGTACAAGCACGCCTTCATGTCTTCTCATAATCAAAAGCTACAAGATTTTCCAGCAAGATCTACCGGTGCAGGACCCCAAATTATTGCTGAATACCATTATGTTTACCCACATATAGAAATAATATTGAGGGCAATACAGCTATGTAAGTCGTGCTAGAAATGAAGCCTGCTATACATGAAAACCATTATTTGAGTTGGGTGAGACTATATGATTAACATTAACTACAAGAAGGTCCACTAGTTCTGTCGCTTCTGTGACTGCATATATGTGGATATCAGTGTAAAGAACAAAGTTGCCATTCCCCATATGCCCCATGAGGAAGGTTAAGGGACACTGCCACCAGTCCACCACCACCCCATTTTCATTCGTCGTCTAATCCTTTCCTTCCTTTTTAGGGTATGAGTTTTTTTTTTTTTTTTTTTCGATGATTAGGAAATGAGTTCAAAGGCCGTTATTTTGATTAGAATCTTTTTTCTTTCTTTTTTTGGAGTTTGATATAATGTTAAGATGAGGATTATTTAGGGTTGGTCTGAAACAGAGGGATCTAAATTAGTGTTTTGGAAGCACCTACTCAATTTATTCAATATGAGAAATTGAGAATCATGACAACCTATGAGGGTATCGATCTGATTTATTAATTTATTAAAGAAATTACAATCCTGTAGGGGATGTAGAACAATCAGACAATGTCATATCCTAGCTTCTTCTCTATTCATTTCCTACATACAATTCCTTATAAAAGTGCCGGCTCTAATTTGTGACTAGACTATTTTATGTCGTTAATGTACCCTCCCCCTGTATAGTTACATCATGTCGGTTGTAGTTAACTAGTTTCTTTACCGTGATGAACTCGATTATCTTACCAAGGTGCAACAATTCTATATCACTAGAGAACTAGTTTATAGTTGCATACTTACATAATTGCATTGAGTTTGTCTACTTCAAATAGAATTTAATCTGAGTTAAAATTGTATTGTCATTAATGTATTAGAAAAATATTCTCTTTGAATTTAGGGTGTGAAACTTCAATTTTGATTTCAAGGGAAGCACCGAATCTGCTCTTTAAAAGATCCAATGATATTCCATGCTTGGAGCTTGATATTTATAATCAAGGCCGTCCTTTTAAAACTTTCATTCGCAAGCAATTATCTATCAAAAGTGTAGTTTGCTTCCTCCTACCATGTGAGCAAGACTCTGTCTCTTTGACAATATATAGCTAAAGAAAACTTCTAAAACAGAATACTCAATGTCAATACCTTCAAGTAATTATTACATGGTGCATTTGTTGAATTGAAATTTCTTTTGTGCAAAGGTCAATGGGATATAGCTTTTGAATATGAGTAAATGACAATTTGGGTGCTATCAGCGCCATAACCTAATCCCAATCGGAACAAAGCCCTAGCAATGGACCAAGTCTTAGGCATAGTCCACACTGCATCCTATTAATCAAATGGCTGGCTTGTAGCTTCCATTCTTTGTTTCTTTACAGAAATATATTACAAAGTCAATGATAATCCTTTATATTAGTCCTAGCTATCTATACACGTACAGCTGATTCAGAGTCCTATACTCCTATATATAATGCCATCACCTTTGCATATATATAGTCATATAGCTAAGATTTATCCCTCATAAATGTTATAGCTAGCTAGCTACCCTTTTTAACCACCGAAACCCTGAGGTTGCTTTTATTGCTATCTTCTTCCTTCTAATTTCCCCCTTCTGGGTATATATGCACTGTTTTGAACAGGGAATACAGAAAGCAAATACCACTATTACTCTACTGTCACAAGCCTTAGCTTAAGATCAACCACACACCAACAGAGAGATGGGGAAGACAACCGGAAAGGTCATCACCTGCAGAGGTAAGAGCTAGTCTCACTGTTTTGCATATATGTTTCATCAAGCACTCGAACTTACATGGCTGATATAAATGGTGGTCGATCGTGAAGCTGCTGTTGTTTGGGGTCCCGGGGAGCCTTTTGTGATGCAACAAGTTCAAGTGGACCCGCCGCAGAAAAAGGAGGTCCGAATCAAGATCCTCTTCACCTCAATCTGTCACACTGATCTCAGTGCTTGGAAAGGAGAGGTATATATAGGACACTATGTTCAATTCAATAATGTTCTCTTGCCGGACCGGCAACATTAGAAACTTTATGTTGTGAATGTAGACTACACATTATGTATGAAGAACGTAACGGGTGGTCCAGATTAACAATCTAAGAACAAAAGCGGAATTGTGTTAGACGACAACATTTCCATCCTTATATTTAATTTAACACTATTTAAAGTATTTTTCTTTTCATGTTTTTTTGTAAAGAATGAAGCTCAGCGTGCCTTTCCTCGCATTCTAGGCCATGAAGCCGCCGGGTAAGTAATGGTAGTAGTACTTGTACTTTAATTATTTACTGAGAGTATTTCGATCTCACATCGGAAATTCATAGCCTTTAATATCTTGATGGATGAGCAGAATTGTTGAGAGCGTTGGTGAAGGTGTGACAGACATGAAAGAAGGGGATCATGTGATCCCTATCTTCAACGGGGAGTGTGGTGACTGCATCTGCTGCAAGCATCAGAAGACTAATATCTGTAACAACTTTGGAGTAAACCCGATGAAGACGGTGATGAACAGTGATGGTAAAACTAGGTTCTCCATAATAGTCAAGGATGCCGGTGATAGAAAACCCATATATCATTTTCTCAGCACATCAACTTTCAGCGAGTACACAGTTCTTGAGTCCGCCTGTGTAGTCAAGATTGACTCGGAAGCTCCCCTCAAGAAGATGACATTGCTCAGTTGTGGTGTTTCAACTGGTATGTCTGCATCGAAATTAATGCTTCCATGTGTTGGCCCACATTAATACCGATATTTAAGTAAAATAATACGTCGTTAACATTTGTCATTACTTGTACTCGGTGATTTTGACATCAAATTATTCATCTAATAGTAAACTTATGCTATAATTATTTAATTTTGAGATATTAATTGTTTGATGATGATACCATAAGTCTGGTCCATATCTGACTTGAAATTTGTCTTGTTGCAAAGAGCCAAGCATGCACTTAAAAACACAGGATCCATAATGTGAGGAAGGGCTGCTTGTTCAAAATGTTTATCTATGTTATCTATATCAAAGAAAAGTTCAAGAACAATTTGATGCATGTGACCTCGATTATTGTCCAAAATTAGAGAAAAAAAACAATGCTCCCCTTCTCAAGGGGACATTAACATCGATGTATTAACAAACAAAATCTAGAATTTTTCTGCACTTGATAGCGATCTTATGCAATTCACATTCTTGTAGCAACTCATAGAGATCGATGTACGTCCCTTTTAGTTTTCAATAATTGCGAGGCATTTTCACTTGTACACCTGAAAATTGACACTAACTGTGATATGTAGGAGTTGGTGCTGCATGGAATGTTGCCAATGTTCAACCCGGCTCGACCGTTGCCATTTTCGGTTTAGGCGCCGTCGGACTTGCTGTAAATTCAATTCTATTCATTTGATTTTTGGATATGATTTTCATGTACAATGACTCGTAACTCGTGTTAGATCATCGATAAAGTTTTTAAAGAGAAAATGTATATATTCATTATTTTTTGTGAAATTGCATGCATGCATAGAGGATGGAGGCCGGTATCAGGTTATCAGCTCCTATGTGCATGCCATTATACTAATTACTAAATGCCATATATAACGTTGTTGACTTGAAGTTTTAATTAAAATAAAGATGCCGACTTTAGATAATTAAAACTATTGTTACTACTAAATTACTAGCTAGGTTCATATGTTTTTCTTAACTAGCTATGAATATATAATTCATTAAGCAGGATTAAAGAATACAAGTTCTCATTTCTTGGTGCAGGCATACTTGACATAAAAGTATTTAGTAGATTATACAATTATAAGATCTAACACATACTCTATCATTATTTCCAATTATTTATCGAATGCACCAGTCTTAATCAACTGGGATTTTTCATTGTTATCCATGTTATTAAACTAAATGCAAGTTGGAAATTGGGTCAGGTTGCTGAAGGAGCAAGAGCCAGGGGAGCATCTAAAATAATTGGGGTTGACATTAACCCCAATAAATTCATCAAAGGTATAGTCTTCTTTTGTTTAATTTTGATAATCAATAAGGTATTTAGATTCTAATTTCTATAAGATTTGCTAATTAATTTAGTACTCGTTTCGTAATGTGAACATAGGCCAAGCAATGGGAATCACAGATTTCATAAACCCTACCGAACCTGGAAAGCCTTTGCATGAGGTCAGTTCGATCTGTTATCATAATTTATAGGGAAAATTTCACAAACAGTACACCAAGTAAAGGTCACTAATAATTCTTATACATAAAGTTCCAAACCAAACATTTCGGTACACGAAATCTGAAACTCGACCCACTATCAGTACACGACGTTAATTTTTGACACTAAAATGTCTATTATGCCCTCAATTTTTTTTTTTAATAATTTTTTTTTCTGTTATTTTTTTTTCCTTCATTTTTATCTCTTTCTTCTTCCTTCTTCCGGCTCCACGAAACCCACCTCTGTTTTCATGTGAGAAGAAGCCCGAGCTCACCCACCTTTGTTAACCCAGCTACTAAATTTAGAGCAGAACCTGCTCTCGGGTGGAGGAATGGGTGTTCAATTGGAGGGTAAGGGCGGCGTTGGAAGCGAGGGAGTGAGCCCGGAAGAAGGAAGAAGGAAGAAGAAAGAGATAAAAACGAAGGAAAAAAAAATAACAGAAAAAAAAATTATTAAAAAAAAAAAACTGAGGGCATAATGGACATTTTAGTGTCAAAAATTGACGTCGCGTACTGATAGTGGGTCGAGTTTCAGATTTCGTGTACCGAAATGTTTGGTTTGGAACTTTATGTATAAGAATTATTAGTGGTCTTTACTTGGAACACTGTTTGCGAAATTTTCGGAACACTGTTTGCGAAATTTTCTCTAATTTATAATGAAGACTAGACTAGACCTACTACTAGATTACTTGGTCTTTCAACAATTGAATTCTATATAATATAGTTATCTTCTTCTTCTCCCGGACTGCAAGATCACGTTTTCTGCAATATATATATATATATATATATATTAACAATTCATGGCCCGACATTGTTGCAGAGAATCGGGGAAATAACAGAAGGAGGTGTGGACTATAGCTTCGAGTGTGTAGGAAACTCTGATGTTCTTCGGGAAGCCTTTCTCTGCACACATGAGGTACGTATATATCTATTGATAATTCGTTAAATACTTTGTCTTTGTCTTAATTATTTGATAGTCTCCAAACACTTTCTTTTGTCTTTTTTATCCTGTCTAACTCTCTCGCTCTTTATTGTTCATATCTATTTATCCAAGTCTCTTATTAGACATTTTAAAAAAATATCTTATCTAAAAAAAAAGTAGCAAAACATATGTAGTTGCTTGGCATGGTAATGCTTTCATAAAATTTGAGTGGGAGCAATATCCTTTACTCGTCCCCACCCCTCACGGTATTAAATTTGATCGATATAATTTAGATCATACATTACAATGACCTTTTTTTGACTTTGTTAAGCCTTTGGGTTCGGCCTCCTAGACCCAAGATAAACCCCTTCGGCGCATGTGAAATGCTCCAACTGTGCATTGCAGCATAGTGCCTGGCCACTTTGACAGCTTCGGGGTTCGAACCTAGGTTGGGGAGCACACCCAACTAGGCAAGAACCACTAGGCCACTTGCATTGGTTTACATTACAATGACCTTAATTAGATCAATAATTTAGCAGCTTAATACGGCAAACTATCTAGTAAGAGTTCGATTCAGTTGGAGGAATTTTCAATTTTACCTGATAATTGATATCTAGTATCCCTTCTTTCAATTATTAACATTGTAGGGATGGGGCTTTACTGTGATATTGGGAATTCATGCAACCCCAAAAATGCTTGCCCTCCATCCAATGGAACTGTTTCATGGTCGAGGAATTATTGGATCTGTGTTTGGAGGCTTCAAAGGGAAGAGCCAACTCCCCCGTTTTGCCAAAGAATGCATGCGAGGGGTTAGTATATAACGTTCCGCTATCCTCTCTCAGTTCAATACAGTATATGTTCATTTCCAGTTCTGAACAAATTTTCATCTCATCAGGTGGTCGATTTAGACGAGTTCATAACACATGAGCTTCCCTTCGAGAAGATAAACGATGCGTTTAAGTTGCTCGTTGAAGGCCAGTCACTGAGATGCGTTCTGCATCTGTGAGCTCTGTTTCACTGTCACGGTCCTGATTGCATATGCCGGTGTTGTGGAGCATGCACTTCAGTTCGGTCAACATATGCGTTGAATTGACTCAAAGGTTTCTCACCTTTGCGTTGATAATTCAAACAAATAAACTCTGTGATGTATCTTTCTGTTTAATGAGTCATTCTGATGTATAAATGGTTGTACAGCATTACCATTCAATCACGGTTGTTCTCTCTATAAGAAATTGATTTACACGTTTATCGGATTGACTTTACAGGGTAAACCAGAATGACCACAACTCGTCTTTAGTTTGTTCCCAAGGATACTGTTCCATGGATGGGGCGCTGGGAGCAACGCCTCATGCCCTCATCTATGATGGAATGGTGCTTTCTTTAGATCTTGATTGACGTTAAGCCAACATCAATGGTCATATCGGAGCTGACCACCATTATTAGCATTTTTTAGTTAACAGTTGTTCCTAAATGTAATCTTATAGATAATCGAATAATAACAATAAGAGCTCCAGAGCAAAACCTGGGTTTGAGGCTGACAACAGAGCATAATGCAGACCATACCTTTTTGCCTCTAATCACATTTCTTCCCCATCATTGCTTCCCAGCTAACAATGTAATCCTTATTGGGCCTCTATAACAATCAAAGTACACTGGATAACATATTTTCAGATAGAAGTGTACTAAGACCGTACAACACGGGGCAAAATCTTCAAACACATCTAACAAAAATGAGCAGCACAAGGAGTTGATTAATATAAATGAGCAAGCTTAATAAACCACTCATTAACGAAAGAACCATTTAATTAACTTACAAAAGGACTGTTAAAAGGGTCTTCATATGTCAGGAACTACTTTGAAGAGTTTAGTCTTTGGGAAAAGACCACAACCCAAAATGGACAATAATACATGAAATCATGTGCAGCCTCAAGTTCTTGTCCAACTCTATATTCCAGATAACAACATAATAAACCTCTAAGGGAACAAAAGATCCAAGGCTATATCAAGCCAAGGACAGGTATAAGATAAACCAGGAACGACCAGAGGCATGGAGAACATCTTTACATAGTTGTGTGTATTTAAATATATTTAAACCGGAACTGTAAATCAGTCTTGGATGCCAAAGATGAATCAATGTATGGGAAGGCGAGGAGCGCGTGGACGAACAGGTGTCTTGGATGGACTTACCCTGTTTATACAAGACACCAGAGATTAGTAAACCAACACTAATCTAGAAATTTCATACTTCTTATTCTATTGGGAGTATAGAAAGATAAACCAGCATGGAAATCTAACCTGATTGGCAATGATCCCAAAACCACACCACTACAGTTGAGAGCAGCAATTGCACTTTCAGCCTGCAGGATGAAGCACATTACCATTATATTCTAACAAACTGCAGCAACCAATATGACGGTCTATTTTTTATAAGTAGATATAACTTGTAATCAAACAACATTCCGATCACTAAACATAGAATGGTAGGCATTCCGGTGAACATTTATCTTGTATACAAGATCCATGCCTACTTTACAAATCACTTGATTCCACTTCTACAATATACCGCTATAGAACCCAGACTGCGCCAAAGATATGTGTGTTTTCCAAATCCTCCAATAACACTAACTTGCCCGATTAAAACTTTCCCATGAGTATCTGTGTCAAATATTTCAACACATGCCTTCTGTGTGGTCAAACCATCTAGTAGAGAAATACTGCTTAAAAGCAGCAAAATTCCTCCCATCCCCATGCCAACTGTCCCAACAAGAAACCCGAAACAGGAACCATAGATTATTAGATTTCACATCACCCATCAAATATTCTGTCACCAGGGAAGACCAGTAATCAGAGTTTCCTTGTTTCAGATAGTGGAGCAGAAGGAAAACAATAGTTTCTGCATCATATTGGGACTTTTAATAATGACTGGCAATAAGTGTTTACATAAATACCAAGGGTCCACTGTTGGAACTTGGCCGAAAACAGCGACACTTAAAAGGATAAGGAAATCCAAGACAGCTGGTATATTGACACTAGTAACTCTCCAATAATACTCATTTTAGCAGGTGCCACTAATTACTGCTCGGTATGTTCCACAATGCACAAGAGACTTAATGTGTAAAAAGAATGAGCTAATACTCAGTTAACTGGACCTTAAAAGACTTCCCTCCAAAAGAAGATATCACAAGAGAAGGAGAGTATAACTAAGCTTATTGAATATCACACCCATGGGCTGTGAGGAGGCATGGAAAACAAAGTTATAAAATGCTTTCAATGTTGCACCAACTATAGTGCAAAAAGACGGGTGAATTAAAATGTTGAACACACCTGGTAAACTGATTTCGATTCTAACCAATTCATGGCAATCAAGAGCTATAAATTCTTTTAAGCATAATTCAACTCTTGGATACTCCCTTATGGTCAGAAATGCAGAAAAGCTATCATATTGGATGCTCTTTGAGAATGAATTGGCAGTAATAGCTAATTGATAACTCTATTTGTTCCCATTGTACCCAAAAACTTAAACTATTAGGATGTGGGCTGAATTGTTGTTTTAGTCTAAAGCTCCCAAATACGTGCTGGCTTCTCTCAACCTACCTAGAAACACCTGAAGTGCGTAAGTTCACCTACATTAGAAGGCTGCAGGTGCAAGCATTAGAATTCTTAGAATCTCCTTCTCTGATTCCGTAATAAAACTTGTTGGTTTATCAGTGTCACTAATAGCCTAAGCTGTTAGTCCACAGGCCAACCAGTGCCTTACGATTTAAAACTCACAATAAACAAACCATTCACCTGTCCTTTACAAGAGTAGAGACCTCAAAATATACTACCCATCTAAGGATAATAATAGTTAGTATGGAGATGAATGAACTTCAAAGTAAATCATCTCTGCAGGCTTAAAATAGAGTTTCAAAGCAACTTTGCTCTCTCTATCAGTCCCAGAACACATTTCATTCATAAAATCATCAACAATGTATTCCTATTACACAACTAGCTTCTTATCTAACACATTTATCGCACGCATCACTGAGACACAATAGTCACACTTGTCAAGGGAAATAAAAGAAACTCTTAAACTATCAGCTTTTGCTTCATGTATTACTATCCTCACGTATTCTTAGCTTGAACTAGTAGATAAAAGCTAAAACAAATACTAATATGAGAAGAAAAAAAAAAACAGAAAATACAAATGCAAGATTAGAGGAAGAGATAAATACCATCACAAACTCAACAAATGCAATACGAGTGGAGTGGTGATAGTCTCCCAGCAGCCTCAGACGATAAACCTGCAGCAGAAGAGATATCCTCATGAATGGAGTCCAATACAGTAGTCACTGTTACGAACAAAAAGACAAAAGGAAACATAATACTCAAATTTCCCCAAGAAATCACAAACCTCTCCACAAACTGATTCAAAAAAGAGCTTAACATCAGCTTGAGAAACCTGAAAAAATTAAGCCAAATAACAGTCACATAAGAAATTTAAAAACCTAGGTGCCAACACATGACAAATTCTCCCAATAAAAGTACCTTCTTGTCAATATTTGTACAGTATATCGTTCTTGCACACATCTCACGTTCATCTTCAGTCTAAACCAAAGTATAAAGAACACCCATGTTATTAAGAAAGAAACTCTTGATTTTGGGATCTAAAAGACTTCAAGTTCAGAAATCTGCAACTGTCTCAAAAAAAGAGGTTCACTTACCCGAGGCAAGAATGTTGGGTTAACAGGTGCAATAGCTGTCTTAGAAGGCAACACCCTCACAGGGTAGAACCCAAGCATTGTCCCGGCAAGACTCAAAGCAGCCCTTGCACCTTCTGCTTAAACAAAAACCATGAACCAAATCAATAAACAGTACAATAGCAATTAGCAAATCGTAACTGCAACATATAACTCTTCAAATATATGCTTCAATATAATCTCAGCATATGGCCAACCCACACTACCTTCATCAGTGAACTCGATAAAGGCAAAACGGAGTACAGAATTCGGGTCACCACAAATTCGACAGTCAACAACCTTCACCCACACAAAATGCCAATTGTTCAAAACCAGAAACTTTGATCAGGCAATGAAAAAGCTCTTCAAAAGAATACCACATTACCTGCCCACAAGTAATGAATAGCGCTGCGAGCTGTTCCTCAGTGACCTATGTTCCAAAAAGCAACCACATCAGTTCACATAAATAGTAAAGACTATGAAAACCATAAAGAATGTGACTTTTGTACCTGTTGATCAATGTCAGACACATACACAGTCCTTCGAATTCTATCTTCTCGCTGGGCTAGACTGGTCCTGCTGTTCATTCTCCTCTTTCCTTGATTATTCCTCTGATAAAAGAACAAAAAATTACACAGACAAGCCCATCAATCAATAAAGTCTTGATAATGCAGTAACCAACACAGAGTCTAATAGCACTAAAATCTCCAATTATAGCAGTCAAATTCATCTCAAATGACTCACCCAACACAAAAATATTCGATCTTTTTTCATTCATTCCCACACAATCCAGACAAACAGTCAAAATCAAAATGAAGAATGAATGATGTACATACTCGTCGGCCGGGAAAACCACCACCGTTAATTTGTCCGATTCTGTTTCCATTCTGCATCATCAGTGCGGTGAAGTCAACAAACCCACCGCTGATTCCATGGTTGTTGTTAGCATGTGAGGGAGGCACAAACTCCTCCGCCATGGGGTTGAGCTTAGAGAAGAGCTCCCTCAGCTCCCTCATGTCCCGATTGAAGCTGTCCCCCACGTCGTGGTGATCCCCGCCGTTCATCTCGTCGTTAGATCGCTGCTGGTGATGATCGAAGCTCAGCTGACCGTTCTGGTTCCCGTTTACCATCGCGTACTGCTGCTGCTGTAGAGCCGCCTCGAGCCGCTGCCGTAAAGGCCCGTGCTTGGCCGAGGACTGATCCTGATCGTTGGATGTCACGGCAACACCAGCAGCAGCCGCCGATGGCTGCTCCGTCGTAACCTCCGGGTTCCGATTCGCTGAGGCGGACCCCACGGTCTTCCCCAACTCCACCCCAGCATTCTCGAGATTCTCAACCACTGCCATAATTCCTCTCTCCTCTTTCTTCTTCCTCTCTCTTTCCCTTTTGAGACTTCAGAGACAAAAATATGTATAAAAAAAAAAAAAAAAAAAGATTAAAACTTTGATTGCCGATCAACAGCGGGACAGAGCCTAAGAACAATCGCACCTCGAGATCACTACGGAGAATACGAAATGGGAAGAATTTATACCCGAAAAATAAAAATAAAAAAGATTGAAAATTCGAGCTCTCTCCTCTCACAGTGTTTTAAGGGTTTTTGTTTTTATTTGGTTTTATTAAATGAGAAGTGAGAGAGAGTCTAAGCAAGAGGAGCTCTCTGTTTACATGACATGGTAGTCCTGAAAATGGCGATAGATAGAGAGAGAGAGAGAGAAGGGAAGGGTTGTTCTGAAACTGAGAGATGATAGCTCTAAGCCTCAAAGCATCTCATTCATTTTTTCCTTTTGATGTACATGACATTTACATAAGGATGGTGTTGGGGATCATGGTGATGGCGTAGGTCGTATGTGACCACGTGGCGCGATGGAAATGGTGGATGAGGAGGAAGGGCAGGCGAAGATTGATTGCGTTGAATAATTAATCTTGGGAGGAGGGAGGAGGGAGGAGGCCAATCTTTTTGACCTTTACCCAGTAGTCAGTAACTCTCTCTCTCTCTCCCTGCGTCTCCTCCGGACTATTTGGATTTTACCGGAACTCGGAGAGGACTAAACAGACTGTTAGTACCAGTCGGTCGAGGGGCGTTTCCGTCATTCCACTATTTCCCCAAGAAATTCTTCTTTATCCTTTTTAATATTTTAAAAGCGCATTTTAACTTCTAGTGACTCGGAATTTATGTGAAATGGCTTTACAAAAAAAAAAAGGTTTCATTCAATTCAGTAATGATTTTTCCCAAAATGAAATCGTATCTCTGAAACACAAAGGTTAACTTGCTTATCTAAAAACAGTTTTAGCTCTAGTAGTATCAGAGTATCAAACTACCGGATACGTAACACATGGAACATAATTAGTTAATAAATAATGATTAGTTGCAGTTTGAAAATTATTAACAAAATCACATTAAATTAGCAATAGTTTTCATTTTCCTTTCAAGAAATACAAATTTTTTTATTTTTTTATTATTACTTGTCACCGTCTTACTTACCTTATGGTTTGTGGTGAAAAAAAAAAAAAAAAGAACAGATCACTTGGCAAGACTTGTGGGTGAGAGAGTTGAATATTATTATGTTTAGTAGTATCTTTAATTCCCACACAAGAATATGCTCCCTTTATTATTTGCCTATTTGGTGTGGCAAACGGTCTATTTCATGCATGACTTGGGTATATAAGAATTACCCTAGATTAGATTAGATAGAACAAATGAACAATATAAATCAAAATAAAATTTGTCCTTGTTTGCTATTGCGCGTGATGGTTATGGCCATTATTGTGACGTCTAATGGGGATTAATTTCAAAGGAAAGTATAGTTTTTTTGGTGAAGTAAATGATGGTTTTGAAGACCTTGGTACAAAAAGATGTTATATTTGGAAAATTAATTCTTATTATTGAATAAAATTTGGATGTTTGACCAATTGATGGTAACTCAATAACAGAAATTAAAAGGGTGGTTTGGTGGGTGAGAAAGAATTTTCTCGTTGTGATATGACATTAATACTTTACCATGTCATTGGAGATTAGATGGGATATTAATCTCCAACCTTAGGGTTTGGTTTAGTTGTTAGCTCAATTAGGACAGTCCTGCACACTATTATAAGATAAGATAATATCACAAATAGTGGGCACGTCTCAAATGAGTTTCGAATTTTGTTTTTTAAAGGGTTACACTTCTAATTTAGTCCAAACTCAACTCAATATTTCACCATTCCTTACTATTGGGGTGCGTAGTAATGTTTTCAACAATTCAAAACAAAATTATAGGCTTACGTGTTCTTATTGAAATGATACTACGATTACATTTCGTCCAAAATCTTGTTATATTGTGACCAATCTTTAGGATCATTTACAACCCTTGTTTCCACATTTTTAGTATAGTATTTTTGCATTGCATTTAATGAGACTGAGTGGTTTAGTCCCTACAAATACGGAACATACATTTTCCATTTTATATTACCCTGCTTCGCCTCAGTGCTATCTCCCATTATGCAATAAATCGTTTTTCTTCATTTATATATTTAATTTGAAAAATGCTAGAGATCCCAAATTTTTCTACCAAACTCACATACCAAATGACATGGCAACTGCCATATCATCACTTTGTAATTTCCACTTGTCCCCAATAATTACTTTTAGTTTATATAATTATTTTTTTCTTAACAAATAAAAAACATTGTTTTGAAACCCTAAGCCACCATTACTGGTACATTCCCAGGTAATTAATCCACTTGATTTTGGAAGGAGACTAAATTTCCTTGAAGTGAGTGAAAACCATCAAAGAAATCTAACGAAGAAAATCTCTCGCCCAATCTCTCTTTCTAAAGAATTCATAGACCTAGGTCTCACCATTGCAATACCTAGTGAAATCAGTCTCCTTTTAGATCTAATTATCCCAAATGTGGTTTTCACGTTATCTCTTCCTATTGGAGGCAATCCAAATTGAAGAGTACGTTGTATCAAAGATGGATGATGATGGCTTGTGATTCTAGGGTTGAGTATTGGGATTGTGGGGAATTTGATTATTTGATTGCAGGGCATATTTAGTTCATCATCTTCTTCGTTTGGCCAATTAGAGATTTAATACTATTTCTAATAATTTTTTTCTTGAAGACTTAATTTTCATAAATACACATAGGAAATTATCTAGTCAAAAGTGATTACATGGCAGTTGCCATGTCATTTGGGATACAATTTTGGTATAATAATTTGAGATCCTAGCATTGATCATTTAAGGGTTAAATACTTGTTACTCCTCAAACTTTACCCTGAAAAACAGTTTAGTCCCTCTCCTTTTAAATTAAACAGAGTAGTCATTATTCTCTTTAATTCTCACACAACTAGTCCCAAAATGACTATTATACCCCTCACTTTTTTTTTGTCTCTTTTCTTTTACTTTTTCTCTTCTCTTCTTTTTTATATATTTATTCTCTCTCTCTCTCTCTCCAGACCTTCACATCATTCATTTATCTCTATTTTTTCTTCTTCTTCCGATTCCTCTTCCTTTGGGTTCCTATCCTTTTCTTTTTTTTTTGAATGGTTGGGTTCCTATCCTTGTCCAACAGTATAGCTCTGCAGCCCTCTCTTCCCCAAACCCACTGCCACCGCCACCGCCGCCGTCACTAACTCTTCCTCGCCCATTCCCTCCAATCTGAAACCCTCAAAATCCTCGAATGGCTCGAATGAGCCTCCATCTGCAACCACATCTCCACTCTCGCCTCCACCTCCATGGGATTACCCACCCCGCAAAAGGCCCAAATTCCATTCATAAAGTCCAAATCCGAGAGCCAGAAGCTTCTACATCAAACCACCGCTGCAGTCTCTGCCATCGCAGCTATCGGGTCTCTGTTGTCCGATCTCCACTCCATCGAGGACGTATCAGAGATCGTAAATGCTGCCGTTTTGGGCAAACTGCTTACCATCAACGAGCTTTGCGCTGTGCATAGAACACTCATAGCCACAAAGGTCTTAGCAGATTCTCATAGGTGTTGGTGTTATTGAGCTTGCTTCATCTTTATGTGATTTGAATTGAGAAATAGGAGGAGGATCCTGTGATCATTGAGGATCAAGATTCCGGGTCAGGTCGCCCCAAATCGAATTCCTCTGATATCGAATCCTATTCCGACTTCAGTGCATAGAACGATAGAGATTCAGAGTCCGATTGCGAGAGTGAAACCACTGAATCGAATTCTACTGATGAATTTGGGGCTTTCACCGGAAATGGGATGATGTTCAGAGTGAATGATATGGGTGGGCCTCCCGGTGCTGTTGGGTATGAAGAAAGCTCCTCCGGTGGGTCCTGGTTGGGAGGGTGGGTTGGGAAAGGCAAAGAGCCTGAGAATTTGGGGTAGGCGGGCTGGGAGTGGAGCTCGGTGGAGGCAGGTTGGTTGGAAATTGGATCGGAGTTGGGTTGGTCGGAGCTGGAATTGGGGTTGGGGAACTAGAGCAGGGAGTTGTGGGAGGTTTAGGTGGTTGATGATGTTGATCGGAATCCGGTCATGGCAGCCATGATTTTCGGGTTAGGGAGGTGGGGCATCCTATCAACGATCTAGCCTGACCAGAAAATGGGTCGTTGTCGATATGGATAAACTCGAGGTCGGGAGGTGAACTTGGAGAGAGAGAGAGAGAGAGAGAGAGAGAGAGAGAGAGAGAGAGAGAGAGAGAGAGAGAGAGAGAGAGAGAGAGAGAGAGAGAGAGAGAGAGAGAGAGAGGTAGAAAAGAATAAATAAGAAAAATAGAAAGAAAAAAAAAGAAGAGGAAATGAAGGGTATAATAGTCATTTTGGGACCAGTTGTGTGAGAATTAAAGAAAATAAGGACTATTCTGTTTAATTTAAAATGCGAGGGATTAAACTGTTTTTCAGGGTAAAGTTTGAGGAGTAACAAGTATTTAACCCATCATGAAAAATTCAAAGCAAAATAAAACTCTCTCTTCCAGAAAGGCCCAATGTGGTAAATTGACCAAACTGTTGACACCTGTCAGAATTATAAAACTCCACTGGGTTGGACCAACGGGGATTAATGGATGGGTCGAAACTCAAAGCCCAATGAGCCTCAATTTAAGACCGATTAGTCAAATAGTTCTTTTGCTATTCCCTAGGCATCACTCAACCGACGTCGTTTTCAGTTCCCTCCAACTCTCCAAGTCTGAACCCCCTATCATAATCACGGCCCGGCTTGTCTTTCACGGGTCGCGATATTTTTTCGAGCCGAGCCGAGCCGAGCCGCGCCGTAAGTCAAAACTAACGGACGCCAAAACCAAAACAAAACGCAGAGCTTGTCCTTCATCCCACAGCTTCTATCTCTTTCAGTTCCGCTGAATCCCAACCTGAACGCAGAGCCAAATTTCTTCTCTCAAATCCGAAACTCTTGTGCTAAAACGCCGCCGTTTGCGACCGAGCCACCGAGCACGGCCTCTTGTTTCTTCTTCGCCACCGCCGCAGAAGATTTCAGAGGTCTCCGGATTTTCCAGGTACTGAAGTTTTCAATGTTCGGGGACTCTTTTCCGGCTAATTATGCAAATTCACGGTTATTCTATAAGTTTTGAGAACAATGCATCTGAGATGATTATAGCTATGTGAATTTTGGATTTTAGGATTAGGATTAGAAATTTAGGATTAGAACTAGGGGGTTGTGAAATTTTAGGGGCATTAGGGTTTTTTGAGTTTTAGGGAATTTAAGATTAGAGATATGAAAGGCCGATCTCACCGGCTTCAGAGTTCGGACCCGCCGGACGACTGGGTGGATGAGTCGTGGACGGTGGATTGTTTGTGTGGTGTGACTTTCGACGATGGGGAAGAGATGGTGAATTGTGATGAGTGTGGTGTTTGGGTGCACACTCGGTGTTCTAGGTATGTGAAGGGAGATGATAATTTTGTTTGTGATAAATGTAAGAGCAGGAATAGTAGGAATGATAGTGAGGAAACTGAGGTTGCGCAATTGTTGGTTGAGCTGCCTACCAAGACTGTGAGAATGGAGAGTTCGTTTCCGCCACCACCGAATATGCCTACTCGGCGCCCTCTTAGGCTTTGGACTGATATACCAATGGAGGAGAGGGTGCATGTGCAGGGAATTCCAGGGGGTGACCCTGCTATATTTGGTGGGTTGTCGTCAGTTTTTACTCCGGAGCTGTGGAAGTCGACGGGATATGTGCCCAAAAAGTTTAATTTTCAGTATAGGGAGTTCCCTTGTTGGGATAAGAAGGAGGAGGCTGATGTTAGATTTGATGAAGACAGTGAGAATGCAGTGGATAAAGGTGCTGGCGTTCTGTTCTCTTTGTTGAATGAGAGTGTCTTGGCAAGCCCAGTGGCTGCTTTGGTTGGAATGAGGAGCCGAGAAGAAGGCGGGTATGACAAGAAGGTCTCTTTGAAAGAGACAAAAAGGTGGGATAAGGAGGTTCGTGATCTTAGATGTGCTCAGAGTGGTGTGAAGAAGGAGAGGAGTTTACTGCGGCCCATGGTATTACATACGGGTAAGCGTAAGAAGGACGATCTGGGTACATCCAAAGATCGGAGTGCCAAGAAGAGGGCTAGAGCTGCTGAGAAAGAGGCTGATGCAAAGAAGAGAGGGGCTCAATCTTCTAAATCAGGTGATTTGTTGTACTTTGGATGCTTTAACTGATTGCTGTGTTAATTTTTCCTTTCATGAGAGAAAATATGTTTTATTTTATTACTTGTCATTGAATGAAAGCAAGAATTGTAGTAGTGGGTCAAATCTTGCAGTAGTAGACATGCTCCTGTTGACTCCAACTTTTGTGTTTTAATTTTATTAATAGTGTTTACACCCTCAAGTGATGCAAAACAATTGGAATTTTCTGAGGACAGAGGTCCGAAGATTTCTAAGGCTGATGTTCAGAGTATGAAGTACAAGAAGTCTAGCAACTCTGTGGTTAGAGAACCTGCACCAAATGTTTCTCTTGCGACAGACTGTACTGTTGAAAATCACTCTTCAGAAGCCTTACTTTCTGATAGGTCTAAAAAGATTGATGATGGGCTGAAGGAAGACAAGGTGGAACACCAAGTTTCTGCAGTGCCGGGGCACATGACTATCACCAAAATGGATGGTGCTGCTGTTGCATCATTGTTAGAATTAAATGATGCTAGGACTGATTGTCTACAAGAACAGGTTGGTTTATCTTTATCACATTCCGATGGTTTAATATGTTATGGTTTTCAATACTCCATACTTCATCATTGCTTCAATATTCACTATTCCCCACTGATGATGGCACAACTGCGACAATTTTCATTATTCCCTTATTCATATTTATCTTGCAGTTGTTTCAATATTTTAACTCTATGAAGTTAAGAAACTTTGTTTTGATAGATTAATTATTAATCATTTTTTCCTTAAACTTAAAGGTCTTAAAGATTCCTGTTTTCTTTTAAGTATGTTATGTTGAGCACATTGTAGGCCTATTACCAAGTTGAAAGTTGGATAGTTATAGCAACATGCACTATGTACTGCACTGATCACTTAGACGGGCTCTAGAAAGTAACATAGGCACACACACACACGTAACCCTCAGCAATTATTTCAATTCTCTATGCAAGCATTAGATTTTAGTGTTTCAGGGTTACTGGGTTGGGCAGTGGGTGGTATCTAATGCTAGTTTATTGGCCTGCATGGATGTTCAGATTTTCGTTAGTTTAAATTTATTACAAGTCTTTCCTTGATAGCATTTTTTTCTTCCCATTATATGGTCATATGGTGTTTTGTTCATTTATGCACATAGGGGTTCGTATGTTTTTAGACATTAGACTTGAACTATGTAGTTGTGACATTTCTTGTATTTACAATAGGGAGATAGCACAGAAGATGAAAATTTGAATGTGAAACCACCCATTGAAAATGTTAGCACTGCACCGGAGGTTGAAGTTCAGAATCACTGTCCTACTAGCGACGGGTCCGTACAACGTTCTCCCAATAAGAAAACTGAAGACCATGAGGACAATTCTCAGAGCCCGGTGAATGTGCAGTCTTCTCTTCATGGTGAGGCAAAAGATCTCGGCAAATCTTCTGATCAAGTGTCTGAAAGTTCGAAACTTAATGGTGTAATAGTAAACATCCCACTGTCCAGTGACCATAAGGTGCAAGGTGCTGACAGAACTTCTGAAGCAGTTAGTGATTCTCATACAGAGAGGGGTGATGAATTATCTGGTGATTGCCAGCCTAAACGGGAATCAGAAGATTTGGCGGATTCAGTTACTCTGCAAAAATGTTCTTCAGATGTCAAACATGGTTTGAAGCTTTCAGAAGATCTTTCAAAATCAGGCGGGATCTTAAACTCTGCAGCAGCACCGGGTCAGCTTAAAACAGCAAGTGCTGGGAAATCTTGTACTGTTCCATCCACCAGTTTGACCCCCAAATCATCCACTCCTCAGAACTTAAAATCTGGTGATGTTCAGAATCCTAATCCATTTACTAAGCAGCAAATAATGTCTGAAAGTAAAGTTAGCATTAAGAAAGATTGTGCTTCATCCGCGGACATGGATCACGATAAGGACAATATGCCAAGGAAAATAGTAAAAGAGCAGTTAAGATCCCCTACAAGTTCTGCTCTGAAAGCCTCACACTTCAGCAGGAATTCACATGATTCTGTATCCAAGCGGACCACATCAGAATCAAAAGATTCATTGCTTCACTCATCTTCCAAGACATTGTCTGAAGGGGATACTGCAGTTCCTTCAGGCTCTAGTGAGAAGGTTTTACATGGGCAGAACAAAAGTTCAGCGTCAAGTGCATTGCAAAGAGGTGAAAAGTTAAACCAGACAACTTCTTCTAAGACTAGTCAGAGTCATGCACCACCTTCTTGTCCACCTGCACCATCAAGTTCTCAAGCAAAACTAAGTGATGAGGAAGTAAGTGCACAAGTTTTTGTTATCTTTTATTTCCTGTAGGAAGTTATCTTAATAAGTTTTTGGGGATTTTTTACAGCTCGCTTTACTTTTACATCAAGAACTCAACAGTTCTCCCAGAGTACCTCGTGTACCACGTGCTCGTCATGCGTCTAGCTTACCTCAGCTGGCTTCTCCAACTGCAACAAGCATGTTAATAAAGCGTACATCTTCTTCTAGCGGAAAGGATCACAACTCGGTAATATGCCAATTCTTTTATTTTCAATTAGGCTACTTGTGACTAATAATTGTCGAGGCCTTCTAACAAATGTGACTAATACACTATAGGGCTCTAGAAGAAAAGTGAGGGATGCATATAAAGATGGGGTCCGAAGTTCCCGTGAACTGGATGATGAAACTAAGAGGATGGACAGAGTCCCATCTTCTCCTGATCCTAGAAGACAAGATGCAGCTAGTACAGTAGATGCTACTAGGAGGGAGGAAAATGCATCTTCAACAGCCTCACATTCTTACAAAAAGACTATCCCTTCTACCCCCATTCCAACTGCAAACAGTGGTCCATCTTCATCCACTGAGGCTAATGATCGCAATGTGTCATCAGTACGCAGTTCACCGAGGAATGCGTCCGATGATGATACAGGGGCAGTTGGTCCTGTTCATCCTACTTTACCAGGTACTTGCAATATTACTGTAAGGTTTCCTTATTATACATAGTTTTCGTATTCATTCTAGCTTATCCCTGTTTTCCTCATGCAGGCTTGATAAATGAGATTATGAGTAAAGGTAGACGAATGACGTATGAGGAGCTCTGCAATGCTGTGATGCCGGTATTGTTACCTTTAAAAGAATGCTCATTTTTGGTGCAATTGTTATTTCCTACAGTGGTGGTTGAGTAAAATAAAACTTCTCATTTTTTTCTTTGTTTTTGTTTCTATGTGCAGCACTGGCATAATCTGAGAAAGCACAATGGAGAGCGTTATGCATATACAAGTCCTTCGCAGGCTGTTCTTGATTGCCTTCGGAATCGACATGAATGGGCTCGATTAGTTGATCGTGGTCCGAAGGTACTCTCCTGATACCATATCGAATAGTTTGTTGATATTCGCTGTGTGCGTATGTGTTTCATCAAAGCATGTCATACATACTTGATTGCAGCCTTCAATACTTTTTAATCGCAAAGCCTGCTGTGTGGTCCAAATATCTAAATGTGCAAACAGTGATACTGGAATCATGTGCTTTGCACGTCTTCCACTTTTGGGGGAGGGTAAATTGAGCACTTGTAAATTGTAATACAACTGAATATGTAGCAAGATTGCTTCACACAATGGAGAAGCTGAATTAGTATTTATGGTACTTCAAACGGTCTTTTAGATTGTTGCACATTAACCTATTTTAAGTACTGCTGAACAGGGATCCACTTCAAACAGGAATGAGTAGGATTGTGCGTATGATGCTTCCTTGATATAATTCTAATCTCAAAATCATTCTGTGGCAGACGAACCCTAGGAAAAAGCGAAAACTTGATGCTGATGATTCAGAGGATAATGAATATGGCAGGGTCAACAATCCAAAGGAGTTGGAAGGTAAAAGCATAGAGACACAGAGAGAGGACTATCCAAAGGGCAAGAGAAAAGCTCGAAAGCGCAGAAGACTGGCCCTTCAAGGAAGAGGAATAAAGGATGTCAGGGAGAAACGGAAGGCAGATTTGCTCACCGATGATGATGTAGGGCCATCATTTTCTAATTCCACAGAGGAAACTGTGTCTGAGGATGATATTCAGGGAGGTGGAGCAGGTCCAATTGGAAGTGAGGCCTCTTCTAGTTCAGAGGAGGAAGGGACAAGTTGATTGTCCAGTGTCTGGTCTGACATGAGGGTTCCGGAAGAGCGGATCTACGGGACAACGGCTCTCGCATGCCTTACAAGATCGGAAGAGTGTAATACTAGTGTACATATTAATGTATATTTATGGGTCAGAAATCCTTGTTTATTTAGGCAGTGATTCAATTTGATTATGTAAAACATTAGGCAGAGGCTGCACCTGATCACTACAAAACTTTGTAGAATTCATCATCTTAATGTGCGACGTAGAGTTTAACTTGATACATTTTCGCCTCTGGTACATGGAGAAGTTATAATCGATTACTGGTCCTTCCTTCGCAGTATATAAACAAATACTGATAAAATGCACATAACTTTTGCAGATAGATTACCAGCACGATCATTTTAACTTGAATGCAATGTTCTAAAAATCATAAGGCGCCAGTCTGGCAGTGGCCAAGAGACTAGCGCCTAGAAGCGCCTGCATAGGCGGTTTTTGTTTAAATTTTTTTATTTTGTTTTTATAGCATATATATAAATAGAAATATAAAAGATAATATAATTATCTGAAAATACTTAAAATACTCAAAATAGGGAGAAATTATCAAGCATATAATGAAACAATGAGTTCTTAGAAAGAGATAATTAGGAATTGAATAGAGATAAATAAATGAGGATCAAATGTAGATCCCTTCCAACCAGCCTAGCCTAAGCGCTCGTCTAAAACTTAATCCAATTATTGTGCTGATTTGAGGTTTACTCGAGACAGTCATCAGTCCAGGGCTTAGACGGCTGCCAAAGCCGAATTTTAAAACACTGCTTGAATGTTTCGCAAACTTATAATCTCTCTCTTATGAATAGAAACTTTAACGACCATTGAATAATTTTACAAAAACAATTTTTATCTACCCGCGATTTTAATTGTGTGAATACCAATCTGTTGGTAATTTCTTTCCCAACAAAAAAAAAAAAAAAGAAGAAGAGAAAAACTCTAGAAGTTTGAATTTCCCCATTCTTAAGGAAATAGAGAAGGAAGAAAAGAATAATAAGAGTAGCATATAGACCAAGACCACCGCTCATTTGAGAATTTCGGTTTGGGCCTCCACCCGTTGAATGCTATAAAAGCTTGGTGATTCAGACTCCGCAGTTAAAAGAAAAAAAAAGGACTAGATCGTTGAAAACGACGGTGAGAGATTTCTCTCCGACTCCCCAACTACCGTCCACCTGCAACAATCTAGGGTTTCCTCTCACATTTCTCTCTTCTCTGCTCCGCGATCTCTTCCCTTCCAAGGTTCGTCCGCTTTCTCAATTTCGCCACGCTTCTCTGTTTAAGCTCAATTATTTTTGTTAGGATTGTCAATTCTGCTTGATTTGGTTCGGGATTGGATTTTGTTAGGATTTGAATTTGAGATCTTTGTTTATGGTAGGATTTGTTGATTAGTGGAATTAATCTGTTGTGGTTAGGTTTGTTTGAATCGTCGTCGTCAATTATGACGATTCCGGATTCAGGTTTCATGATGGAGAACGAGGCGAGCTGCTTACCGCACACGCCGGAGGAGGAGAAGCGGATCATTGACGAATTGACCCGCCAATCCGAAGCCAATGTTAAAGAAGGCAACTTGTTCTACGTAATTTCTAACAGGTTTTGCTCTCTTTTCTCAGGTTAATCTTTGTTGGAACTAGCATCTAATTGAAATATTGGATGTTTTTATTCGTTTCTTTTAGTGTTCATTGTACTTTGATAAGTGTGTTGGAAGCATCATTCTTTGCTTTGCTATGGGATTTCAGCTTCTCGAGGGTTTAAAGTGCTTTATAAGTGGATTAGATGCATGTATGGTATGATTCTGTAAGGGAAAATTGAGTATATGTACTTTTCTTCTGAAGTAGGTATTCTCTGTGCATTTTTTTTTTCCAGTTAACTGTCATTAGTAAGAAAGTGAAGAATGATTTGGTAGGTTTTTTCAATATATATGTTTCATGTTTTCTTAGTAGGTTTTTTCTGCTCTTTGTCCAGGTGGTTCTCAAGCTGGAAGATGTATGTTGAACAAGGCACCGGAGAGAATGATAAGTGGGATTCTGAATCCCAACATATGGATCTGCTTTCTTCAAAAATTAACAGACCTGGACCAATTGATAATTCTGATATAGTTGAAAAAGAATCCGAGGGAGGTGGAGGTGATCTGCAGCTTCGTAGAATGCTGATGGAAGAGCTTGACTATGTCTTAGTTTCTCAAGAAGTTTGGGAAAAGCTATTTGATTGGTAATTAATCACTAAACGCTCTTGCTTGTATGATCGTTCCACTTTATTTTATCTGATAATGTACACTGCATGTGTAGATAGTCTACAATAAAAGATAGGTGCAAGTCTGAATCTTTTCCCCACCATCATTTTTTCATATTTCATATCCTCTAAATTGTACAGGTATAAAGGAGGTCCATCATTACCAAGAAAGATGATTTCTCAGGGCGGCATTAATAAGAATTTGATGGTGGAGGTTTACCCATTGTGTCTTAAGATTGTTGATTCTAGAGACAACAGCCAGGCAGTTATCTGGTTAAGCAAAAAGGTACAGCAGTCTTCCTTTTGATATTTTTTCTCTGTAAATTTATATTCATTCAGAGATATTTCCAAAAGTCTTAATTGCTTGGTTTCTGTGTTTGGGTTTAAGTTTCTTTCATTTAAGTGTTTATTGTGACTATATTTCTCATCTAATTGATTTAGAAGCATCAGGCTTCAAGAAACTAGTTTGTTCAGATGTCTTTGTTTTTAATATTCTAGCTTTGGTGTCATGTTTCTTGGGAATTCATTCCACCTCACTGAAGTGGTTATGATGATGAATAGAAAACTCATTAAAAGATTTGGGGGTTTTCCATCCTTGAAAATATGTAAGCTTGTGGCTGTCACATAATGGAAGCATCCTCTAATGACTTTGACCATATGTAGATACTGCATTCTGACAACTTGAATCTGTTTCAGGCTTCTGTCCAGGAGCTTTATGAGAAGGTGCGCACAATTAGAGAAATTGAGCAACAAAAGGTATATCACTTCTGTGTATCTTTTGTTTCTTATTTGTTTTCTCTGCTGACTTTTGGGTTTGGGAAGTTAAAGTAAACTTAGACATTTTTTTTCTCTAATTTTCAATCACAGGCCTGTATCTGGGATTACTTCAACAAGCAGAAGCAGTCATTATTGAATGCTTCGAACCAAACGTTGGAGCAGTTGAACTTGCAGATGGATCAAGAAGTGAGTTCTATGATTTACATCTTTACTTTTAGAATGGTGTTCACCAACCTGGTGACCAATAAATTGATGGTCACCTACCCTTAGATTTGATATCTAGGTTAAGATTAAAATACATAAAACATTCATATAATCTCGACCTGTGATATTAAATCTAAGGGAGGGTGACCTGGTAACTAAGAGAATGATTTGGTTCACTTGTAATGATTCTTAATCATCTGCAAGGTAAAAAAGTACTAGAAAAATCAATACTGTTCCATAGAATTTCATACTTCACAGACATCAAGGCTCTTGATCTTTATAATTTGTCAACTAGATATTCATTTGCATCTTCAGTGGGAGTGGGTTGAAGAACTTTCACTTCTTTAAGCATCCTAAGTTGGTGGCCTTTTAAATTTTGCATGATGTGCGTGCTTGCGTACTTCCAGCTTGGGATTGATATTTGTGTATCTGCACTCTGTTTGATCTTTTTACTGCTGTGAGGAGGATTTTTGAATCTGACCATTGTGGCAATTATCTCACTGTATATGTAGTGATTCTATTGATCAATTCTTTTCTATGCAGGTTCTTCTTGAGGTGCAAGTTGATGGAAACTATTCCTCCCAAATTTCCATGGATTCAACTGGAAATGAGTTAGCATTGGTAACTGTAGAACCATCAAGGTCATCGATGACAATTGCCGGGGGTCCTACTTTGTCGAATGGTCATTTGATGGGTTATAATAATAATATGCTTCAGGGAAGCACCGTAAGTGGCTCAGCATCAACAGATACAGATGACAGACCTTACGTTTACAATCCAATGAAAAAAGGAGATAAGGGAGGTTTGGCAGGATTGCAGAATCTCGGAAATACTTGCTTTATGAATAGTTCCCTCCAGTGCTTAGTCCATACACCCCCTCTTGTTGATTATTTTTTGCAAGATTACTCTGATGAGATCAACACAGACAATCCCTTAGGGATGCATGTAGGTGTCTTGTCTAATTTCACTTCTCTTCTGTTTTGATCCCCTAAAAGTTCTAACATATGACGTTGCTGTGCAGGGTGAGCTTGCTCTTGCCTTTGGTGAGCTGTTGAGGAAATTGTGGTCCTCTGGGAGAACAACAATTGCTCCACGTGCATTCAAGGGAAAACTTGCTCGATTTGCTCCTCAGTTTAGTGGTTATAATCAGCATGACTCTCAGGTTAGTACTGTATTCTTTTTAAACCTTGTTTTGTTTATGCTTTTTGTTCAATGTAAACATGTAGCTTAGACCTTAGATAGATCTAGCCTGTATCTAGCCTGTGGAGTGCAAGAGTGCGGTGGTTGATTGAGTTATATATAGATTAATCTTCTCGCAGTATGATAACATGCTTTCTGTAATGTGTTCTTTTAATAGGAACTTCTTGCTTTCTTACTGGATGGACTGCATGAAGATTTGAATCGTGTCAAAAATAAGCCCTACATTGAAACAAAGGATTCAGATGGTCGTCCGGATGAGGAAGTTGCAGATGAGTGTTGGAAAAATCACAAGGCCCGGAATGATTCATTGATTGTGGATGTTTGCCAAGTAAGCAGTACTTATATCACTGTAATTGTTTTATCATATTGTAATGTGCTAGATCATCAGCTTCCTGTAATTGTTTCTAAATCCTTATTTGCATGGCAAGTACCAAGTTATATTTAAATCTCCCGCTAACTTTTGCTTTCAAATGGACTCACGCGCACGCACACACAGTCGCTCACCTCACTCATTAAAGTCATTTAGGGAAGATTCATATGGGAGTTGTATACAAGAGTTGAGGGGAAGTCCTATATAATTGGTAAATAATGTGGAATCAAATAATTTAAAAGGCTCAAAGCCTGCAAAGCATGAGGATATCAGCGTCCTTTAACTAAATTCTTACTATCAATCTCCGAGTAGCTTGTACAGAAACTTATTTGCTTTTATGTATTCTCAGTATTTGATTATTTGCTTGTTTTGGGAGTAATTCTTTGAAGCTTAATCAAATTTCACTTTTAGGATTATATTTTTCTTGAATAGTATAAGATTTATCTTTTGATACTGTTGCTGAATCAATGACCAGGGTCAATATAAGTCAACTTTGGTATGCCCGTCTTGTGCCAAGGTTTCAATTACCTTTGATCCTTTTATGTACTTATCGGTGCCACTACCTTCAACTGTTACTCGGTCAATGACGGTGACTGTACTTTATGGTGATGGACGGGGTCTTCCAATGCCGTACACTGTAACCTTGATAAAAGATCGCTCCGTTAAAGATCTTGTTGAGGCATTGGGGACTGCATGCTGCTTGAAGAGTGATGAAAGCCTTCTGCTTGCTGAGGTATTTTGTGGCTTCCCTTGGTTTATGTTCTTTTCTGTAGTGTGTTCCTGTACATTAACTAATGACTAGCTTTTGGGGTAAAACAGTAGTCTAACACCTTTATTGTCAGATATACGAGCATCGAATTTATCGATATTTGGAGAGCCCTTCTGAACACTTGTCTTCAATTAAGCCTGATGAACGTATTGTGGCCTATCGGTATTCTAAAGGGGCAGGAACAACCAGACTTGAAATAATGCATCGACGGCAGGAAAAGTAAGTCCTCCCTATTTTCTTAATCTCACCAATCGTCTCCTCATCTGATATATGCAATGGCGGCTGTGCCTTGTCACATAAATTATATGCTATTTGTTTTGACCGAAGTATTGCCAAATTTCAGATGTGCATTGGATCCTTTGAAGGGTCAGAGAAAACTTTTTGGAACACCTTTGGTTACTTATCTAGGAGAAGACCAAATAAATGGAGTTGATATTGAAAGAGCTGTTTCTACATCTCTGTCGCCTTTGAGGAGAGCTGTTAAGCTTCATAGTACAAAAGAAAATGGCTCAACTTCAGAAGCTGTTGATGAACCATCAAACAGCTACAATTTGAGGTCCATGGACAATACAGAACTAGAGGAAGCATCTAGCAGGGAGTTATCCTTTCACCTATTTCTAGCCCTTGATGAAAGGGGTCACACATGCAAGCCACTTGAGAAGTTTTCTTCCTTAAAGTCCGGTAAAAATATTAAGGTTTTTCTGGACTGGACTGAGAAAGAAGATGAATCATATGATGCTAGTTACCTGGAGAATCTACCTGAGGTACACAAGTCTGGTAATACTGCAAAGAAAACTCGACAAGAAGCTATTTCCTTATTTACTTGCTTAGAGGCATTCTTGAAGGAAGAACCTTTGGGTCCCTCGGATATGTGGTATTGTACTTTTACTCATTTCAGTGGCTTCTGTATGACATTATTTTGAATTTTCAGACCATCTGATTCTCCTTGGCAATATTCAGCCCTTGACCTATACTCTTGGATTTTGCAATACAGGTACTGCCCAAGGTGCAAGGAGCATAGACAGGCTACCAAGAAGCTGGACTTGTGGATGTTGCCAGAGGTTCTGGTTTTTCACTTGAAACGATTCTCATACAGCAGATACTCGAAGAACAAACTCGACAGTTTTGTGACTTTTCCAATTCATAATCTTGATTTGAGTAGATATGTGATGAGCAAGGATGGGAAACCGTATATATATGAGCTATACGCCATTAGCAACCATTATGGTGGTCTAGGTGGTGGGCACTACACTGCATATGCGAAGGTATGGCAAAACTCTAGTGTATCTTATCTTTCATGAATTTGAATGGTTCTACCGGGTGATTTTGTCTAGTTTTATGAATTTGAAGTCGGTATAGTTCTTATTTCAATGGCTTGGTAATGGTCAAATATCAGCCTTATTTCATAGTTTTAAGGTTCATCATGCCTCTCTCTCTGAAATATCAAGTAGGTGAAATTATTGGCATCTAAGGCTCTACTTTTCCTACCTATCTTGCAGTTGATTGATGAGAACAGATGGTACCATTTCGATGACAGTCATGTTTCTCCAGTCAGTGAAAGCGACATCAAGACTTCGGCTGCCTATGTGCTTTTTTATCGAAGAGTTAAAAGTGGATCAAATACAGGAGAGGGCGATGCATCAGAGACTCATATGGCTTCTTGAAGACTTGAATCAAGCGCAATTTGCTATTCCAAGGTTTGGAGGCTTCCTTACCAGGATAAGCTGACTCGGTCCAAGAATGGTACAGATATCTTTGGTGGACTGTTGAGACGAGAATGCACGTGGTTGTTGGTACATGGAATGTGTTCTCGAGCTCTATTCTTATTTTTTTTTAAAAGAAAATTTTGGTAGATATGTCATCTTATGATCAATTCATCTTGTGAAGGTTACTGAAAACATCCACATGACTGCTTATTCATTGGGAAGAGTAGCAAATCATCATTTGAGAAGTTCTGTAAGGTGTTGTACGTGTATCATCACCTCTGTCATGTTAGGGCAGTGCAGTGTACCCATCGGACAGAAAGGTTTTGTACTTGCCTGGACAAATTATTTTTGTAGTAGATTTCAAGTCGGTGGTTGGAGATATGTATGCCTTACTGAAGTCGAAACATTTGAACGCTAGTGCAAATTATAAACAAAGCATTTTAAATATATGCCCTCCCCTTTCTGATATTTGGGTCAAGCCAAGTGCATGGTGATTGGTTTCTCTGTAAGAATAATCTGAATAGATGGAAGGCAAAAACAATGTTCATACAGAAACACCGTCAAGAACTCTACGATGAAAAAAAGAGATGCATCGAATACAAAGCAAATAAATAGGTCTACTCTTAGATTACGAATAATGGTGGTCCTCTCCAGCCTCCTCCACAAACCCTACCGACTAGAGTTATTGAGATAGATAAAATAATTCTCCTGCAAAAGCCGAAAACAGAGAGAAAGTTAAAGCCTGCCTAAAGAGGGTGGGGGGCAAGTTGCTTGCCAACTAAAAAGAGTAAAAGCCATTGATTAGGAGAGGAACAAAGTTTTCACCTTTGCCTGGTTCTCAAGTAGCCTCTTCTATTTTCCCTCTTTTCTCTACCATTCATTCACATCTGATTTTTCTGATTGATTTGCTCTCAGCTTTTATCTCCAACTTCAAAGGACTTTTACCAACAACAGGACTCGGAGCAACCACAACATGGGAATCGATCCGATCAAATGGTACCTCTCCTGTACAAAAAGAATCACCGCACCATCCACTAATCAGAACTAAGACAAACACGAAAGTAACTAAACATGTCGAAAGCGCTCTTAGATAAACAAAAAATGGATGGTAATTGCGTTGGTTATAGAAATAGTTAAATAGTGTTTGGCCAAGAAGCACTTCGACAAATGTGGCTTCCAGCAACACTTCCTACAAAAACCATGTGAAGCTGACGACACGGCGTTGTCGCATTTATGTTAGTGCCAGATGCCGACGACGTCGTTTTCTACGGCACGTCAGTATTATTTAATTCCCAACAAAACTCTACGGGACCAGAACCTCCCTTACTTATCATTTGGTCCCTCTTAAACTCAGCCACGTAAAAGTAAAAAAAAGTAAAAAGTACAAATGTGAAAATGATCGTGAAGTAGAACTCACAGTGGCGGGGGCTGATGAAATGGACAAGTAGCCGTTACTGGAAGAACCGGGTGGCGACGATCCAATAGTAATCGGGTTAATCCCACCCTGACCCGACCCGGAGGAGCTGTTACTGTTACCGTTACCCTTACCACTTGAGCTACTGTTCAACGCGAATCCGAGCGAGTACGCCGGAGTTCCGTCGGGTTTCAAAAGCCCGAAGTTCCTCTCGGAGCTCGGGCCGGGTTTCATGTTCTCGTTGAACAGAGCGAAGACGTAGATGTTCAGATCCGAGCTCGGCCTCAACGGCGTGCCTTTGTTCTGGCAAATGAGCTTGATCAGATTCCCATTGTACTTCTTCGCATTCTCCGGCGTGGCTCCGGCCTCGTCCTCGTCGCCTTTGGACGGCCAGCCGGTCTCGGAGATGTGTACCGGGAGCTTCTTGTAGCCGAGGGATCCGAGGGCGGCGTAGACGGCGTCGATTTGGGCGAAGAGCATGTTGTCGTAGTGGAGATTGGTGGCCGGATCCAGCGAACCGGCGTTGGGCTGGAAGAGGACGTAGTCCAGCGGCACTTGTTTAGGGTTCGATTTGTAGGCGAAGTAAGGGTAGGCGTTGATCAGGAACGGAGATCCGGTTTTGGCGTGGAAATCGAGGATCGGAGATATGCAGTTTTTCAGATCCCGGCGGAATGCTCCGGCCGACGGCGGGAAAGAGGTTTCGAGAATGGAGAGGGAATGGGCGGTGGTGACGGCGACCTGCTTGTCCAGGCCCAGAGCGACGAGCGCGGTGTGGATGCTCTGCATCGCCGGGAGGAGGTTGCCGGTCATCGTCGTGTCGTTGAAGGTGAGGACTTCGTTTCCGACGAAGATGCAGGTGATCTTGGTGGCCGGCATGAAAGCCTGGACGTTGGACTTGACCCACTCCTGGGCCTTGGCCGGGTCTTGGATCTTGGCGAGGTACTCATTCCCCACGCACACTGTGAACTCCACTCCGCTGTTGGCGAACGCCTTCAGCACCTTGGGATCGGCGTCGTAGAGCTTGATCCTGGTGATTCCGATGGATTTGGCCAACGGCACCACCGAGTCCGGCGAAGGTAAGTTGTTTGCGATTTGGCCGTAGTTAATTCCGATTGAATTCACCACTCCAGCGTACATAAACCCTTGAACAGAGAAACCAAGAGTGAAAGATTAGAGCTTAATTTGATACAAAATGGGATTAAAGATTAATAGAGCTTTGAAACAAAATGGGGAGTGTGTAAAGAATTGGGTTTTGCTTGTTGGTACCTGAAATTAGCAGAACGAGTGAGAACATTGAAGAACAGAAGCTAGAAGAAGGCTCCATTTTGTGCCGCTCAGTTTGGAGATGACAGTGTACGAAGTCAGTCAAGGAATGAGCTGCAGCTCCGAACTGAGCTGAAGTGAGAGTGAGAAGGACCACTTATGGAAGCTCGGTTTCAGTCTCGATCTCTCAGCCCGATGAAAGAGAATGTCCACCACGGAACTGTAAAAATGGGCGGTAGGCTGATATTTTGGGGGTCTGAGAGAGGTTGAAAAAGGGACCAAAGGAATATAAGAGTACTGGGTGTTGTGATTAGGATTATTGGGTTTGATATTTTTTTCTACTGTGAATGATGCAATTGAAGGTTGGGCTTTTGCGGTGGTGATAGGGTTGGTGGGTCCGGCGAGTTAGTATTGCCTGACAAACTTCACATGGTCGTCATTCCCAACCCACTCAATCAGGAAAGCTTTATACTTTTTTTGAGGCGGATGAAGAAGGACAGGCTCAGGCTCTACTTTATTCATTTTCCGATTGACCTTTTTCTTTTCTTTTCAATTTTAGGATGTTCGGGTTACTGTTGGTTCATAATGATCAATAAAACGACAGAGATTTTTGAGGATTGTCCCAACCAGCATGAGATACGTGCCATGCATGCGAAGCAAAGTGTGAATGCGCCTTTCGACGTTGTCTGGCCGGGAATAATGGAATCTCAGCCACTTTGCTTGTGATTCAATCAACTCTCGCTTCATAGTGAAAGGCCATAATTAGTTCCGTTTAAGCATCTGGGGCTTTTTCTTTGGGGAAAGTTATTCATGGACCATTCAGAATTCCAGATCCAATTGCCTGTTGATTGGTGAGTTGACTAGTTGAGCAAATCCTTTAGTGTTAATGAGCATCTTGATTCTTTTGTCCATATGAGAAGAAAATGTCACTACAAGCATCATGATGTTTGTTTTTGCTATCACTTCGAGCAATTGGATCGATTACTTGAGTATTACTTTACTATTATTCTACCTTTGCAGAGTCATTAAAGTTGTTAAACTAGGACCTATAGTTTCAAACTAGTAGTTAACATGTGATTTTCAAAAAAAGAAGAAGGTGGTTACGTTGAAAATGTGCCAAGGAAAATCCAACAAGCTCATGGGAATCCAATGTGTTTGAATGATACACTGTACAACAAGCAAGGATGAGCCGTCTGCTCTCTCCAAACCTTAGTCGTCATGGCTTGGGGTTTCGTCGATGTCGCAAGGCGTTGGTTTTAGGTTGTCAATCTATTAGGAGATTTTCTCTCCGTCTTTCGCTACATACCAATGCGTCGATTAGTGTTGGTGGTGGGTTGTCGCACCACCAAAATCGCATCTCACCAGTGTAGAGGTGCAGTCGCCGGCATGTTTGCTTTCCGGCTCTGGAATGGCAGCCTTGGGCATCGAGCTTTGGGTGCTTTGGGTAACATGGTTGCTATGGAGACTTTGTCCATGCAGGGCACGAGTCATGCGATAGGTTTGATTCTATTTGTATTTTGCCATCCACTTCATCTGATGAACAATAGTTTTGATGCTTGTTTACTCAGTGGATTGATGAATACTATACTTTATGAGTCGCTGTATCAACGTGCTGTGAGTACCACAACTGCGTGCTTAAGTAGTTCGATTTCCGCTGGGCGAGTATAGTATAGATCAGTGTACTGCTTTCTTATTTAAAGCAGTGCATAGTTGTTTAATTTCACAACTCGTAAGATCATGACGATGGTTTCCATAGTCGTTAATAATAATCTTGGGAATGTTGCAGGTTTTACTTTGGCTTCTGCTCATATTTGCATATTGGTGTAGTACACCTTTAGTGTGTTCTATATTAGCTCTAGCTTCAAGCCGTTTGTGGCTTGTGTCTGCTCCCAAACTTGTTTGGAATGCCATTCTAAACGAATTGTAATCACTAAAAGTATTGATGAATTCTTTAAAAAAAAAAACTAATGAAATCAATTGCAACAATTTTGTTTTTTTTTTGAGTTGAAAAAGGTCATCCATTATGCAATTCAGCAAGCAGTACAATGATAACTTGCCCGTAAAAGCAGTCAGAAGAAGTCATCACCTAGAGTACACATCAAAGTACACCCACAAACGAGCATACAACTACGCACACCCCTAGCCTAGCACACCCACCTTTTAGGATTAAGCGCGAAAACAAGAGAAAAAAACTACCCCAAGAAAGAATAAAAGTAGCCAAGAAGTATTTCATCTCTTGTCGATCTCTCTCACTCAAGCTGAAATTGAAACCTTGGATGTGTTCTCAGAAGAGGTAGTCACACCCTCACCAAGAACAGCAGCAGAATGTTCCCTACTTGATACAGGGGAGCCACCCGACTCATCTATACCTATTCTGTCAGCCTTTGCAACAACATCATTATTTATTCCCATCATATCCTCAACTCCCATTGGAACCTCCAAGCAGGTAGCTACACCTTGAGTATCCTCCTCAAGCATTCGGAGAAATCTTTTCCGGCCTTTCACCTTGGCCCGATCCTTCACCACAGCCTCATCCTTCTTTGCAGCTTTGTGTTTATTCTTAGAACCCTTAGGTCGACCAAGCTTGCTCTTCTTAGGAGATATCAAGAGGCGCCCTTGCTCCTGGGGTAATGCCAATTCAATATCTTCATTCACCAATAACGCAGATGTAGGAGGCGGCAGAAGACGTTTACCGTGTTTCAACATCACACTATCAGCAGATCTTTTGTGACCACTAAGCTCTGCAGATATCACCATCGCTGGGATCACTACAGACCCATCTTTCAGGCGCCCCGACGCCTTGAACCCAGAGGTCATATGGGAGAAAAAAAACAGCTTGATTCCTATGCTTGAGAGCATTCGCTGCTACAGTTTGGGGCAGGAATCCTAAGTCTCCTGGTAAACTAGGATTGTTGGAAACCTTAGGCATGCTAGAAACCCTAGATACAGCAGGGCGAGAATCTTCCACCACCGGCACAAGCGAAAGCCCTGCCATCTCCCCGACTGGGACTCCTACTGTCACCGCTTCCTGCTCCTTGACAAACAAAAGATCACATCCCTCCACATCATGGATGAACAAGCCCTGCCATCTCCCCGACTGGAACCCCTACTGTCACCGCTTCCTGCTCCTTGACAAACAAAAGATCACATCCCTCCACATCATGGATGAACAAGCCACAGTTCTTACTCAGACCTTTCACCCTCTCATAACCAAATGACAGATCGACCACCACAGTAGGAAAAAAAGAAAACTTACGAAACAACCGAAAACCGCGCCTTGTATCAATCACCAATCTGATACGTTGCTCTTCATCCTTGCGGCGAAGTGCAACCTGGTCGAACTTTTCCACTTTCCCATTTGCAGATCCAATCATAGACAAAGCCAGTTTGTTGCGCAGCTTCGGAGGCAGTCCTCATACTATCATCTTGATCTCCATGGAATGGAGGGGAACCGAATCAATGGAAGACACTCCATCATACGGTGCCAGAAGAAGCATAGCGTTTCAATAGAACCAGGGACAACCATGGAGATACTTGTTCCGATCAAATTCCCGATCGAATTGAAAAACGAATCTGTCCTCCACCGCATGAACATAGAGCCCTTGTCGCATCCTCCAAATGGTAGTGATAGAGCCAACCAACCCAGCGACATTAGGGTTTCGGGTAAGGAGTCTCCCCACCATATAGTGGTGGTTATCCTGCAGAGCTGCCGCACCAGCCGCTCCGAGATCTATATGCTCCTCATCAGACAGAGGGAAAGCAGCGGTCACTGAAGAAATGGACTCAGCCATGGACACTGGGGAAAAGTTTCGAAGACGGAGCCATCAACAATAAACCCTAGCAGAGAGTTTGCTAGGTCAGAGAAAAAAAATTATATTTATTGCAACAATTTTGTTAGCACCAAACTCAATTATTTACTTTTTTTGTCGAAACTTTACAAGATTGTAACTATTGTGAAATGTGACTCTTAAAACTCCAAATTCTCAAAAATAGCAAGAGATTCACGGGTGTATTGTATATAGAATTAGTGGAACTTTTAAAGAAATCTATAGAATTTAAAAGTCCGGGTGTATTCAATATAGACTTTTAGCAGTCCATGAAAGTCTTGAGGTATTCAATTAGGATTTTTAAAGACTTCATGAATTCCACCAAAATCTAGGGGTATTCAATTAGGACTTTTAAAAATGAATAAAAGTACAGAGGTATTCAAAATATCATTCATACTTATGGAATTAGAAAATCATGGATAATCATGGACTTTGTAGTGTTAACTATACATACCAAACTCCAATAATTTTTCAACCTCCAGACCAAAGATTTCAAAAAGTCTATCAAAGTTCCCTCTTAAAAAAAAAAAAAAAGGTCTATCAAAGTTCTTCCCTCTGCGCGAAGAAGTTGGTCCTTCATCATCTCTCTTTCTTGATTTTTTGTCTTTTCTCTAATCTTTTATGATATCAACGTTTTTTGATACCCAACATGTTCATTGTAGTTGTTGAATGTGATTTTTTTTGTTTTTCAATTGTGATACTTCGAACCCTAATAGTAATAAAAATGATTTATGAAACCCTAAAACCCAAATATTGTGGTCTACCCCTAAAACCTTGAACAGTGTTGCTATGACATACTAAATTTTATCTTATTAATTATTCTTATCAATTTGAATTTATATCATGGTTCAAAGAAAGATTGAACAATTGAATTTCAATTGATTGATTATAGATCAAGATATTGACCAATATTGTTATGATATATGTTAATCGGCGAAAACAAAATTGATGAGAATTGTATCTTTATGTTGTTGGGAGATTAGGAATGAGAACAAACTAGCTAGACAGAGTAACAATCATTCATTTGAGTCAATTTCTATTAGAATATACTTGAGCATTGAAGAGACAACGAGATATTATCTTGTTTTGTTTCTCTCGTCTCTCCCGAGGAACAGCCGTCACTTCCCTTTTCTTCTCTCCGTCCGACGGCGCGTCGCCTTGATGTCGTTGTCGGACGGATCTCCTTGGTCTCCTGCTGTTCTGCTCCCCCTTCGGGTTGGGTAGTGAGAGTGGGGGCAAATAAGTGCCCTGGATCGGGTCAGATCTGGAGTATCTAGCGGCTTGTGAGACGATGGGTGAGGTCATGCACGCTGGGTTCGAGCGGTGGAGGAGGTGGATGTCGGACTCGTCTGGTTTCGCAGTGGTCTTCTCCTGGTTGTGTGGTCGCTGCTCCTTCCGATTTGGCTGGAACTTGAAGGACGATGGCTTCTTCTTTCTTTTCTGGACTGGATCGACGTGGTGGATGCAGGTGGCGTTGGTGGTCGACGGCGAGTACTCCGGCGGGTATCCAGGCGGGTTTGGCCGGGTTCATGGTTTGCTGCTGATGTGTTGGGCCTCATCTTGGGTCTTTGTTGCTGGGCTAGGGCAGGGTCTGCTTTGTTGGGCTCTGTTTTTCTTTAGGGTTTTTAATCTAGGTTTTTTTAGATTTAAGCTAGCATTTTTTCTTTTTTCTTTGAGCCCCTGCTTTAAGAATAATATTGGGGAAGGGTCTTGGCTGCGTTTGGATCCTCCCTAGTAGTGTCAAGGTTACTTGAATCATTGGAGCTTAATCCTATGGTTACATTATGTTTTGAGTAGTCTAGGGCTTGCTTTAGGTTATTCATTCATGGCTCTCTTCTGTCGTTGCCCGGAGTCCGGGTGAGTCATTTGTAATGTTTCCTACTTTACTATTAATGGACTGACACCCCACGCGTTCAAAAAAAAAAAATCTTGTTTTGTGTTTGGGCTGCATTGGTTTTGTTTTTTATTTTTTGTTTTTATATTTTGTACATGCTAGGAAATTTGTAGAAGTCATTCATAATAAAGTATATAGATTTTCATGGATCAATAAAAGTCTGTTGCTAAAATCAATGGTTTTAAGAAATCAATAACAGTCTATCAACTTTTTAAAGAGTCTGTGGAATTTTCAAAAAGTTTGTCATTTAAAAAAAGTCTGCACAAATCCAAATATAATACACCCCATAAATAGGCCTGTTTATTTCCCAGAAAAATTGAGAAGGATAGGCTTCTTACGCCATTGATTGAAAGTGTAAACAATTTTTTCTTTTAGGCAATTGCCTTAAAAGGCCGAATATTGTGGTGTTTTATAGCAGTCATTTTTTAGATGCGAGTCATACGACTACGACACCGGGCGCGGACTATACCATCTTACCCTAGTTACAATAAGTTTTTAAGATTGTTAATTAGTAAAGGACTAAAGGCTATTCCTCGGCTTTTCAAAAATTTGGCCCAAGGAAAACAACATTTTTCATATATCACGCGAGTTAACGCTGAGAAAAAGAAAATTAGGGTTTTGTTGAGAGATCTACGAAATGGCCTTCGCTAATCGACTCCGATCTAGCCTCCCTCTCCAAGTCCTCGTTAGCAAGATTCTCAGATCGGAACCACTCTCCGCCGCAGCCACCCAGCGGGCTGTAGTTTGCCCTAGTCTGACAAAAAGTAATAACAACTCCGATGAGTTGTCGAGGAACTTTAATTCTATTGCCTCTAAGAAGGAAGAGAAGGTCAAGTTGCCTTTGGTTTTGTTTGGGGGGTATGGAAAATATGCCTCTGCGTTGTACATTGCTGCAGCGAAAACTGATTCCTTGGACAAAGTCGAGTCTGAGATTCTCGATTTTGTTCAGTCTATCAAGAAAACTCCTGAGCTTTCTCAGTTTACCAAGGATCCGACGGTGCCTGCTCGTTCTAGAGTGAAGGCGACGGCGGAGATTTCTGAAAAGGTTGAACATTCAGATATTACAAAGAACTTCTTGGGTATGAAATAATGGCATCATATATAATTAATGCTCTCTTTTGTTGTAGTTAAACAATGTCCTACGATCATTTGAGTTAACATTTTTCTTTTCTTTCTCTTTTTCGTTTGTAGCTGTGTTGGCTGAACATGGAGGGCTAAATCACGTTGAAGCCATTGCAAAGAAATTTGTGGAGTTGACTATGGCGCATAAGGGAATAGTGGAAGTTAATGTGACTTCTGTGATTGTAAGTTGCAATATCTGAATATCTTATGAAAACTATAGCACTACTACCAAGATAAACAATTGTCTAGCTATTTCAAAAGATGAGGAACCATGTCAATTTATTGGGGGATATACCTAGAATTGGTGGTCTGTCATATTGCTGATGCTCTGGATTTACTGGCCAGTCCTTGATAGTTTAATGTTACATATTTAGAGAAATAGAATAGTTACGGTTTAATTTATGCAAACTTTTCGATAGTGAGGGGATTGACAAGTGCAGAAAGTACTAGTCTTAATTAAGTTTACTATAACCTGTGGTGTTGGCATTACGAGTTTACATTTTGTTATGTTATGATAGCCCCCTATTTTTGAGTTTTGGTTCTTTTACCAGACATTACTGACCCTACCTTTAGTACCTTAGCTAGCCTTCTTATGCGTGCTGTTTGCTTACTACAGTATGATTTTTGAACTTCTGGGACTGCTTGTTAGATGTTGTTATAAAACGCTTTTAGAAGAAATGTGTATGATAATTGGTAGTACCATACATCATGCATGTATATATTACAAGACCTGTATCTGATTGTTATGTCTGTGATTACCAGCCCCTCCCTGCTGAAGAGGAGAAAGAATTGAAGGAGACAATGCAGGAGATACTTGGACAAGGGAAGACAGTGAAGCTTGAACAGAAGATAGATCCGGGGATTCTGGGAGGGCTTGTGGTAGAGTTTCAACAGAAGATGGTGGACATGTCCATCAAGACTAGGGCACGTCAGATGGAGAGGTACTTGCAGGATCCCAAACACTGGGGTGACCTCCTCCTCTAAATGGTCCGTATCAGTACGTTGTTGTCGCACAGCTTATGAAGGTAAGGAATATTGTTAGTTTTGATGCGTGCTTTGAACCCTGTTAAAAATAATCGGTTTTCCCATTTGTTTTCAAATAAAGCTTATTTTACCATGTTGAAGTTTACTTCTAGTCCATTTAATTTCAATAAAGGCCCTTGTTTCCTTTTAGAAAATAGAAAACATGTAAATATCAGATAATAGCTGCTAGCTAGTTTCAAATGGGAACATTTGAACTTGTGACTTTGACTTTGATCTTGAGCTATATATCAGATACTCGAAGCTACTCACACATTCAACTACTTGCATAGTGAGCTTGTATACTTGGGATTCTTGGCATAAATAAGTAGTCATTAAGTTACAGGATTAATCTAGCTAAATAATAAAGATAAAGCTCTTATTGATTTCTTCAATCTGTCGTGCCTTCCCTTTGGACTATTTAGAAAAACTTACCCGGAAGGTACGCTACTACACTTATCATAGGAAGGCACGACAGATTGAAGAAAGCAATAAGCCATTACTGTCAGGGTTTTCTTCCTTCTCTGCACATCTGACTGCTGCTAAGAAACAATCAATGGCCACATTGATTACGATAAAGGAACCAGACATCGAAAAGGAAGAGGAAAAAGTTGTTCTAAATACCATTTTCCGACAAAATTTCATCGTTTTTTTTTTTTTTTTGAAAACTTAATAGCAACGATAATCCATCAATTTAAAATTAAAAATTCTAGGCCATTGAAGTAATCGTCGCCAAAAGTTTTTCTATTTTGAAAACTCATTGCCGATGAAATTATGCCGTTTTATTTTTGAAAACCCTATGCTCAAAACATGACAAGTCCAATGTTCAAAATAAGATGCAGAAGACCTCAATATATTGAATCTAAGCCGCTAGTTGGTTGTTGAATCTAAAATTCTGATTCATTGTGATGCATTTCATTACAATAAGAAATCCTCATTGCACTAGGAAAGAAATTATACTCCTATTTCTCTTCTAATAAAGTTCAGGCCAATAATCTTCAGGCACACGATTTCTCTTTGCTGAACTTGGTTTTGCTTTCTCCTATACCATTAGCTCATTATTCATAGAGCATGATTTTTATAAGGGATCTTGACCAAAAGCACTAAAAATGGCCAAAATTATCCCACTTACCCCAGCAATAGTTTTTTATTCCCACTAACCCAATTTAAAGGAAAATGACTATTTTGCCCACAACTTAATTAACGAATTACAAGCCACTGCCACTCTTTCATCTCTCTCTCTCTCCCTGGATCTCCACCTCCGGTCTCTCTCTCTCTCTCTCCCTCCCTCCCTCTCCCTCCGGTATCCACCTCCGGCGCGACATCGATCGCAAACGAACTCCGGCAATTCGTGACGAAGAGCAGACTGCTCTTCACACCCAAGAAATTGCTCAAGACACCCAAGCTCCATCTTCTTCGCTGAATCTCGTGAACGCTGTGTTGCAAATCTAACACCTCGCCCTCGCGGTCAAGATCGAGCTTCTGCACCGGCCAATTCTCATTCGGCCCGGATCTCACCTTTGCCTTCTGCTCTTGCAACTACATTCGCTGCACGAGCTTTTCCGGCCCAGCTCCAATTCACTCACCTTCTCCAGAGTCGATCTGAGATTGAGATGCAGACCTCTGATTGCGAATGTTTCTTGATCTCAGAGCAGTTCCCGGAAACCACCGAGTCCATCACCTCGTTTTGGGTAGACGCGTGAAGCTTTGCAGACGAATGACGAGATTGGAGAGGATCGGAACAGGTGGTGGTGAGAATATCGGCGGCGGCGTCGTTCACGTCTCATGGTTGAACTCCGATTGGGTGCCCAAATCATTTTTTTTTTTTAAGTAATGGGACAGAAGGAAAGAAGAAAAAAAGTTTTGAATGTCTATTGCCCTCTAATAAACGTCTATTGGAGAGCAATAGACGTTTTGAATTGATATAATCTCTTCGTCTTTTTTCTTTAATCAAAGTTTTATTTTCCTAATTTTATGAAGATTAGTTTCCATTCCGACAACCGAAAGTTCTATTGGGGGGCAATAAACGTCTATTAAAGGGCAATACATGGCTGATAGACGTCTATTGGGGGGCAATAGACTATTGGGGCAATAGACGTCTATTGGGGCAATACACCTTTCCGGTGAGGTTTTCATAAAAGTCCGGTGAGCGGCGGCCGGTGACCGGAATCCGGCGACCGGTGACGGGGCTCCGGCGAAGTCTCCTATGGTTTCTCTCTCTTCCATTTTTTTTTTCTCTCTCTAAGTAACAAAAGGGTGAGGGTAAAATTGTATTAAAAAAACAACAAAAAATCTTAATGGGATATTAGGGAAGACCTCTTTAGAGTGTTTTGGGTAAGAGAGAATTAAAAAGACTTAATAGAGTAAGTGGGAAAAAAATCTCTAAAAATGGTGTAAATAGACAAAAACCCTTTTTATAACGTGTTCCAATTGACGGAACACCGAAACCTCAAATGAATTTATTTTTATGAAAATTATTTTTTTTACTTTGAAAAATAGTGATTATTGAGTTCCGTCAGTTCGAGAACGACAAGAAGTGTCTAAACATTATTTTTTAAGTGAAAAATCAAAACATGCAGTTTAGTCCACAATTTTGGACAAAAAATTGGTTTTGGAGAACTCTCTCTCTCTCTCATGGGGTATTTTGTAGAATAAATAAATAATTTAATATTTAATATTATTAATTACTAATTAGAGCCTTAAAAAGACACCAATAACTAAGACGATATCATGTAACATAAACCATCAATACAGTAAGTGGTGGACGGTGCACCGTAGAATTTTTTGATGCTTAACGGATCCAATTACTATGGCAAGAAGCCAAGCACCTCGATCACATTATTATTACATAATTTATTTACTAGCAATACCTATATTAAAACACGCAGGAACTGCAAATCTTGTTCTTCAGGTCTCCATAATAGCAACAAAGACATGTCACTGATGTCAGATTCATTACTTTATACACTTCCTCAACATCATTCACCTCACAATCATAATTGCTTACAGAAAAGCTGAGATTTCCACCAAGAACACATCACTCGCTCCCTCGAAGCTCAAAGCTTAAGAACCAATAACTGTACCGCTAGTGGAAGCAGTTGGGAATATTCTTATCAGCTAATACTAGAACCTAATGCTCAGGGGGTGGCAACGTTTTCCTTGGCAAGAGGAGCAATCTCTTCCCCTTCAAAGCCAGGTTCGGCGCCAGCAACTTCCAGGCTCAACAGCATCTTTTCCCATTGTTTGGAAGGTTCCTGCATCAGATACATTGTGCTTTAATAGACGTTGTTGTTATGACAAATTGTAAGGAGCAGTTTACAAGCCAAATTATTGATTTCTGGATCATCTCAGTATCATACTAACCTTCCAGGAAAGATCTTTTGCCATGCAATTCTGGATCATTTCTTTCATGGCAGCAGTACCATAGCTTGCAACAGCTCTCTTCACCGTAGTAGATATTGCAAGTACATCTGCCGGATCAACTGCTTCGCACTAAAAATAATCCACCACAGACTATTCATCATATTTTGAAGATAAGTAGCTAGATTAATATAAAGAGTAGTGCAGCATTGTCACGGATGAAGAGCCAAGTCATCGACTTACATCAACATTGAAAGCTCCCATGTGAAATCCTGTAAAACCTTCCTTGACAGTGTCGACAAGTCCACCAGTTGAAGCAACAATGGGAACCTACAGTCATTGCATTGCACACCATCAGTGGAGGTAACTATCAGTTTAAGCCTTTAAGGCAAAGGTAATGCAAGAATCGAATGATCTAGCTCCTTACTGTTCCATATCTCATGGCATGCAACTGTATGAGACCACATGGTTCAAATCTACTCGGGATCAACATAAAATCAGCACCACCAATAATCATGTGGGCTAATGGAACATTGAATTTCAGCACGCCTACAGCCGTGCCCGGATATTTTGTCTCCAGCTGTTTAATCTGCTTCTCCAGGTACTTTTTGCCAGTTCCCTAACACAAAGAATATACCAAAACCATCATACTCAACCAGCAGTATGTATGTACTAAAGAGAGTAAATCCAAACAATACTTACAAGGACTATTATTTGCAAATTCTCTCCTGCCAATTCTGGAATGGCTTCCGCTAGAATATCTGAACCTTTCTGCTCCTCTAGCCTACCAATGAAGCCTATTAATGGGATGTCCCTGTCCACTGGCAGCCCAACTTCGGCTTGAAGGGCCTCCTTCAAAAGAGGCTTTGCATCCAGTACCTGGACATACAATGCGGATCAGTACAGATTTTCTTCTAGTTATGTTACAGAGTTAATAATCCTCACGAGTTACTTACTGTTGTTTCATCATAGTTGACATTTAAGTATTTGTCTGTGGTTGGATTCCACTCTTGAACATCCATGCCATTCACAATTCCAGTGATTCCAGTCTTACGAATAATGTTATCTAATTCCACACCTTTGTCTTCTCCAGAAATAAGTTCCTCTGCATAGTAAGGGCTTACAGTAATAACCCTGTCCGATTCCAGTATTCCAGCTTTCATCCAGTTGATTTTTCTTCCCTTCACAGGCTTGTTATACCTGCAATCAGACATTCAAAAAGAGGATTAGCTTTTTAAATCTACAAGTACATTTCTAAGTCCTTATCACTGTTGCCACATCACATTCTGTAAAGTATACCCGTCAATGAAGTCGAAAGAACCCTTAAGTTGGCCAGGTAAATCAAGGAGTTCGAAGTCCTGAATAGGAAATCTTCCCTGGTAAGCTATATTGTGGATGCAGAATGCAACCTGCCATTTATCAAACAATATTTGAGTTTATGTAAATAAATTGGCCGGACTCTAAACAATTTTGTTCAGCTAGGACTCATTACCTTGGCACTTGTGTAAACTCCCATTGGTTTGTAGATGGTTTTTAAGTAGCAAGGAACAAGAGCAGTGTGCCAATCATTGCAAATGAACACAACATCCTCTCCTGCAATGAACAAGCTTACATCCTTAGTAAAACTATTTTCAAAGAAGTCATACTTACAGAAGGAAGAGAGAGAGATGCACACCATAAGGTCCAGAGAAGTATTCGTTGCTGTTCAAATTGAGAACCCTCGGTGCCTCCAGCGCAGCCTGAAGTTAAAGGGTCACAATTAAAATTCACTCATATATATGAGTCATCTATTGCCTAAACACCATTGTAAATTCAATTGGTCTATACAAGCAACAAATGCAATGCTTTCATTTCTACTCTTCCAACTGGAAAACATTTTCAAGTTTTGAAAAAGAAAATTAAGCCAAAAAGTATGACATGCCTGGCACAACAAGCTGAAGCGCAATTGGTTGTCCTTGTAATCCACTCCTGTCTTAGGCCCATAGATCTGGGATCCTGTTTTACCCCATACCTTCATATTGAGAAGGACAATTGCATCAGTCATAGATCACCAATACTACGAAAATTTTCTAGATATGGTCTGAAAATACCAAAAAGAATTCCCACCTTCTCAAGGAACCATGGATGATCCAAAAATACACGATCAACTCCGCGTTTGTAGCAGTGGAAGAATCGAACAGTTTCAACTCTGCCACCAACTTCTATCTGCAAACATAGAGCTGCTGATCAGTTTGAGGAAAATCTCCAAAGCATACATTAGTATATTACACTCTAAAACATGAAAGCATCTAACAATATTTGCAAAACTTACCTCAACTAGTACACCAGTGTCCCATGCATCTTTGTATTGATCATAGCGAGGAGACACCGTCATAACACGGTGGCCATTAGCCTAGGCATTAATGAGTCAGGCAGTAAAATCAGCCAAATAAAATACAATAAGATTAAAATCACATAGTAAATTCAAGAAACTGACTAACCGCCATAGCTGGTGGGAGACCTCCGAGAACATCACCAAGACCACCAGTTTTGCTCCACGGACCGACTTCAGCTCCAACAAAGACCAAGTTCATTCCTTGACCGCAGACAATCCTCCCCACAGATCCAATATCACTCGCAGCCTTTCTCATGACTTGCATAGAATATGCACTAGGACGGGTTCGGATCCGCAGCATATCCAAGTTGCTCAAAGATCTCAACCCATTGTGAGTCATGGGTTGGTTCCACAGACCCATCTGTCCCAAGTTTGTCCTGTTTTGTGACCCTGAAGCTCCATTAGCATGTGGAGTGCTAGGTACAAAGTTTGAGGTTGTCACAGCTGCCATCTCTAAAAAAATTACCAAACCCAATTTTAAATGAAGTACAATTAAACCACACATGAAAATGGAAATATAATGTCATGATCAAGTAAAAGTGATGAAGAGAGGTTACATCTCTAAAGGTTTAAGCTATCAAAGAAAAGTTACACTTTAAACCCCAAATAGTGAAATGAATCTTGAACAAGAAGATCAAGCAAAACTAAAGACTTTCCAGACCAAAAAAAGAAAAGAAGCAAAATTAAAGAGTTTAAGGCCATAGGAGTCGGGGATTACTCGAAGAACAAAGACCCAGAAAAGATGATCAATCAAAATCGAAGACACTGAGGATCATATATAAGTGTGTCACAGAGCACTGAAGGAACACAGACTTAAAAAACGATCATTAAGTAAACTAAGAACTAAACTGTTTCCTTTATACCAAGAAAAAAAAACCGCAACTGATCGAGAAAATCACTGAATTTAGTTAACAAGAACAGAGCAAAGATCGGAGCTGATGCCACCAAATTTATTTACCAAAAAAATATAAACATCACAGAAAAGAAATTAAATTTAATCGATGAAATTCACTTACTTATTACTAGTTCACTGACGAACGAACTGTGATCCTCTTCAGTCTCTGACTCACACTCCGAGTCTGTCTCTCGCTCTCAGGATTTGGTGGGAGATTTGTACTTGGTGCCCGGAATGTCTAGGCCCGCCGCGTGGCGGGAAGCAACGGTCCATAAAAAAATGGTTACGTGGAGGTTGGCCGGGTGTACATATCAGGTGGGGTTGCATTGAATTTCACATTGTGCGAGACATCCGTTTATGGGGATTTGTCACACGGTGATACGCCGTAGACGCACAAACGACACGCGAATTATTGTAGTTATTCGGATCGGAGATCATGGCTATAGGAATCCTTTAGAGGCAACAAACAAAATATGAAAACGACAACCTGATTACAAATTTTTTTATGACATTTTTGTAATTGTAGTTCGAACTCCGAGGCTGGAGAGGGAGTTGGTGAAAATGGACGGTAGAGGAGCATTGTTTTAAACTTTTAATTCTATTAAAACATAGGCCAATTTGGCTGATTGGACGTGTGTGTGTTTGTGATCCGTAAATCTTTCGGCATGGTTTTGCCATACCTCAGCTCAGCGTCCAATCATTTGGGCCAAGAATTCCAACCCAATAGTACTAAACCAGAACCAATGATGGAGGTCCAGAAGAATCAAGACTTGGCCTCAAAGAACAAGAACCTTTCATGTAAATATCCTAAATATACATGGTAAATGCTATGATTCACACTAATAAACTTTAATTTCTTTGCTTGTTTCTCAGATGCATTTTCGCTCATCTCATATATTTCGTGAAGAGAATCATATTGCTGACGCATTGGCTAACTAAGGTACGTCGAATAATGGTTTTGTGTGGTGGAATATAGCTCCCCCTTTCATTAATGAGGACCGTTTGGGTCTTCCGAAATTTAATTTTCAATAGTTGGTATTTTTTTTTAGGGAGTTCTTGGCTTTATATGTCCCCTCCCTTCAGTCCCTCGTACTCCTTTTCTCTTCTTTAATAAATTCTGGGATGCTAGGGATCTTCCCCTCATCCCGTTTCATCAAAAAAAAAAAAAAAAGTTCTTTGGCAATACAAGCTTATTAAAGCTGAGTTAACCAACAGGAGACGGCATAATACACTTTGGACATACCAGCAGAATATCAAGGCCCATAAACCGACATATGCACTAGATCGATACAATATCTCATACCGAGATATCCATCTTCCACTAGGTCGATACACGAACTCAAGTTGTTGCCTAGAGACATCCCAACCTACGACATTGCCAATTAGTAAGGATATCTCTTCCAAATCGAAAACAAGGTAATCCAATTAATGTCTATTTAAGGAGGCTAATTACCTCCAATAATGTGCATTAACTACTTTTACCTATTGTTATTTTGTCAAATTAAATACAAGGAAACTAACTTCGGCATCAGAGTGACAATGGCCAACCCGCTCGATCTTCTTCCCGACCTTGTATATTTCTCTTGATAGGTAGCAAGGTGATTTAGCATCAGAGTCCATTGGCTCACCCGTGCTTCTCCGGCATCTCGAATATAGACAAAAACTCTACTATGAACAAACCTAGTCATTGGTTCTTATCCGAAATCTCATTGGGACTTAACCTACTAAATCATACCATAATCCTCAATTACCCTTACAAATTTGACATATTTTCCAAAGAATTTAAATTAAGGTGGTTGGCTACAAATTGCAACTTGAAGAAGAACGCTTTACAGATGAAAGAAATTGATGATTGAAACGCGTTCGGGTCCAGGCCTTCATACCATCCACATATCAAATGAGTGCTTCAGTAATACATGGAGTCAGTGAATACAGACCATTTATTAGATATGTGGCTGCAAACAAAACAAGATGAGATGAAATGGGTAACTTAATATCACGCTTAATTGTTTCTCTGTCTGCATTCTACATTCTACATTCTACAAGGTTCCACTTTTGGCCTAACATGACAATATCTAGGAGACTTGTGGCCTACTATCATATAACAATCTCAAGCACAGGAATTTAAGAGGTTGGAGTCGTCAAAACATTATTCCATCACAAGTTTTACACAGATTTTTTTTAAAGGTCCACATCATCGTGACTCTTGGACCACAACCAAGTGATTTTCCTCAACAAAAGTTTGTGGTATATTGAGTCATTTCAGAATATAAAATCGTAGCGCATGGAGTTCCTAATTCATTTTTAAATGTTTCCTCACCACAATGACGTATATAGACCACTTGTCCAGTCCATGAACATTAGGTCGATATAGGACCAAATTGGGTCGGTGGTTCTGAGACCCATCCTAGAATACGGGTTTCCATACTTCTCCCAAATCTGGGGATATGATCCTTAGAAGTTGGAGACCTCCAGTCTCGAGATCGGCCCTCCTAGTTACAAGGGAGAGAGTTCAGAGTTGGACACTTTCAAGCAACCCGTTAAATAAGTCATTAAATTTAACAACTTATGTTTCTAGACATATGGGTCACTAAATTCGTTTACCAACTGACCTCACATAACTTTATTTACGTACACACTCTATAAATATGTATTGACATATCATTTGATAAGCATATATTAAAATGTGATTTGATTTAAACAAATTTGAGGAATATAGTGTTTAATAATCAACCTCAGCACACCAAACAATCAAAGCAGACATACCCAGTTGGCAACTCGGCATGTTGTTCTTGTTTGTGCACTTGGCCTAGTCATCTTCCTTGAAGTTTCCTACACATTTTTATCACCAAAAGACAAATACATATTTTACTCATTCTGTTCAAGTCTGTCCGACTCATCCAATCTTAGTTTACTTCCTCCACAAATAACCTTATTTTTTTGACTTCTGGGTAAAGGAATAAGCCCAGAATCCTCATGCTCCAGCCAACCCCAAATATTAAAAATTCAAGCATGGCAAACCCAACACGTTGGGTAATTTGAATCCCAATTTGCAGGCTTTGCTTAGCTGGTAGATTCATTCTTTCCTAAGCAAACACAGAAACTAAGAATTTGCCAAATTCACAACTGGAAGCAGCACATGTTAATGGGTTGGCAAAACAATGTTTTATACAATTTAAATCCCCAAATAATTTCCTCCGAAGAGAAATTACAATACAAACCAGACCACAAATGACCCACTAAGCAACACCCAAAAAAAAAGGCCTCGTAGTTAGAGATATGAGATTGAGAACATACCAAACACCAAAAACGACCCAATCACATCAGAAAAAGGAAGGCAAAAAGAAAAGCAGTTTCTCTCTGAATTCTAATTTTGCGGATTTCACAAACTAATCACCGGCTCCTCGAAATAAATTTGGGGATCTCCTTTCATCTGTGCGCTGTGACCAACGTCTCAATGAACCTCAACCCGTCGAATCTGGGCTCGAACTTCTCCTTATCCGACGACGCCGACGCCGACGCCGTATGCGAATTGCGCCCGCCCTTCGCAGAGGCAAGTCCCTAATCAAACCAAAATCACACAATTCAATTCCAGATTAAAAAAAAAAAACCGATTTTTAAATATGGAGGCCACAGATACCAGATCCGACTACAAATTGATACATTCGGAGTGAAATTAAAAAACTGAAGTTTACCGGCGCGGCGGAGGGAGAGGAGGAGGAGGAGGAGGAGGTCAGAGCCATGGTGGAGGCGGCGACCATGGAGGCGACGAGAGTACCGGAAGCCTTCATTGTGAGAGCGGCGAGGAGGAGGAGGAACAGAAGAATAAGAAGAAGAGAAGAGACAGCTCGGAGTTCCGGAATTCAGGCGGACGAAACCCGACGGAGCGTCGCCGGATCTCGACCCGAAAAACTCTTCTCTTTTTTCCTTTCCTGATTTTGCTGAGAGAGAAGAAAGAGGCGCTACCTGGCGCTCTGGTGGGGTGGAGGGTTTTTATATATACTAGGCGGGGGGGTATCGTACTTAACCGGATTTAAATTTTTGTTTAGTTCCGCGGCCAAGATTCTCTGCCTCGCTGGCGCGTTCGGAGTGGCTCAGGGCCGTCCGATTTGGAAGGGTAAGTGGATCCGTGATTCTGCGGAGGCGGGGCCCGGAGGGCGTGATTGGAGTGTGGGGTTAGGTGCACGGTTAGGTTGGTGTGGGAGAAAGTAGGTTAGAGGGGATTTTAGGTTTTTAAAAGGAGAGAGGGTTTATTATTTTCTGCGGTGGAACAAAGGAAGATGCTTTGATTGGGCCGGAAGATACCGAGCGCCGGGCCCCACTTGGCTTGGAAATGCGGGTACTTTGGTTTTTTTTTTTCTTCTCTTTGTTTAAAATCGACGCCGTTTTGGGCTGTCAGTCTGCTCTTCTCGACGCCGTTCATTTGGACTTTTGATGCTTGTTGTTTTCTTTTGTCATACCTTTTTTTTCCCTCAGATTACTTTTCATAAGTTCGAAGGTAAAGAGATTATTATAGAATAACGAGTTTTTTGTTATCGATTCAAACATCAAAATTTTGGTGTGACGATATTTCTTAACACAATTACATATTAAAACTTTCTTTCTCGTCATAAAATAATATTTTAAAAAGAGAAAAATTCAACTACCGTCTCCAAACTATTTTGCGAAGGCCAATTTGATACACAAACTCTCAAAAGTATCAATGTGATACCCAAAGACCTAAATTGGTATCAACGTGATACTTCCGTCCAAAATTTCTGACGGCGCCGTCTGTTTGCTGACGTGGCAAGCATGCGGGTCCCAAAAAAAGTGAAATAACCAATTTACCCTTTTTTCTTTTTTAGAAAAATTCATCTACCGTCCCCAAACTATTTTGCCAAGGCCAATTTGATACCCGAACTCTCAAAAGTATCAATGTGATACCCAAAGACCTAAATTGGTATCAACGTGATACTTCCGTCCAAAATTTTTGACGGCGCCGTCTGTTTGCTGACGTGTCAAGCATGTGGGTCCCAAAAAAAATGAAATGACCAATTTACCCTCTTTTTTTTTTTTGTTAATTCATTTTTTTCCTTTTCTTTTCATTTCTTTTTCTTCCTTCTTATTCTTCTTCTTCTTAGGGTTTCGTGGCGCCAAGCAGCTTGGGGCTGAAGCTCCCAATCGAATCCGATACCGGTCGAATAACCTGCTGGTGCTGAGATGATCAACGACCTGTCGGCGTAAATTGGGGTCGCCGGGTTGTTGAGCGAGACGAGGCGTTCAGCCGGAAGGTACCGTGAGAGAGTGGCCGTCGAGGCGAAGTACGTAGGCATACGGTCTCCGAACAGAAGGCGGTCCAGTTCTAGGGATGCTATTTTAGCTATTATTCTTCTTCTCTCTCTTCCTCTCTCTCTCCTCTCCTTCTCCTCCGCCCAAACCATCACTAACACTGCCGAGATCCTCTCCAATTCCTGCTACAAATCCATCTCCCTCGCACTCCTGTGGATTAACCACCTCCTCCCATCGCTTTCCTTGTCCGATCACTCAAGGAAATCGGACATGAAGAGATTCTCTTTCTCCTTCTTCTCCTTCCGAACAGATTCTCGGAGCCGAGCACAACTTCTCGGAGCCAACCACTAGCCCACGGTCGAGCTGGCCGGACATGAAGAGACCGGGGATCCCCGCTTCGAAATTTCCTGAAATCGGACCCAAATCTCGCCGGAGATTATTATTCTGCGGTGGGCTGCCATGGAATTGAGGCGAAAGAGGCTCGTCCCTGTGATCGAGGTTGGCTCCGGCCTCCGCCAGAACTCGGACTCAAGGCTCGGATCCCAGACCGGCGATGAACAGAAGAGCCGTGCGGCTGCGAAGTCAACTGCGTCAACGTCGAGGTCGCCGCCGGCGGGGAAGGCTTTGAAGTTGTCTAATGCAGCTCCTCGACTCACCGGAGATCGGAGGATCAAAATTTTAGCGGCACTCCTCGACTCACCAAATATGATTCAAATTAGAGAGGAGGCGCTATTCGAGGAGGTGGAATCGGAATCGGATTTTGAAGAGGGGAGAGAGAGAGACTGATAGAGATCGAGGAGAGAGAGTTGTGCTGGGGAGAGAGGAGAGTGGCATCAAGTGTAATTTATTAATTAGATTAAGGCTAAAATTGTCATTTTGCTTCATTTTGGGTTAGTGAGAATAAAAATTTGTTGTTGGAGTAAGTGAGACATTTTTTGTTGATTTTGGTGCTTTAGGTCAAGAACTCATAGATTATATATATGATATTGAATTATGACCTTATCGGTCACAAATGTGTCCTTAATACTTGAAGCTCAATATATAATTCTATTGTAAGTAGTTTTTTGGGTGTCAAAATCACTACCAATAATTATTGAGAAACTTCAATTATTATCAAAGGAGATATTCGAATATATGTGGTCAAATATTCTGTACATGGATCACTCACTCTCTTTTGCCATTATAATGCTTTGGTCAAATTGGAATCTCCATCGTCAATTGAGCACTATAAAAGTCTTGGCAATAGTATCTTCGAAAGAGAAATAAAGCACTAAATGTGATTTTCAAGACAGCCCAAAAATGCTTAGTGGGATCTGAAAATATGCAATTGGGCAAATGGGTCGGTCAGTTGCAAATTGAAGATAAGTATAAGCATGCATCATCAAATTAAAAGTTCATCTGTCAGTTCTGTTTATGGAAAAGGAAAGCAGTACTTGTAACCAAAAAAAAAAGGATAGCAGTACTCCTGTTTGGATTAGGTATAGACGTATAGTTGTTTCCAAAATCGATAACGGAAAGCCCTTGCGTACTCCATATCCAGAGCACCCTTTGGTTTTCCACAAATAATTGATCTCTCTGTTAGTCTGTTACTCAAGTTACTCGATTCAGTGGTTCTCTGCTAGTTACTCGATTGTCATTGCAAATCACTGAGGGCACGTTTACTTACTTGAAGGGCACGTTTACTTACTTGGAATGAAATTGAATGATTACGGAGTAAAAATACCTCTGTGTTTACTAACACATAAAGGAATCGGAATGATTCCAGGTAAAAGAATTCCTGTGTTTACTAACACATGAAGGAATGAGAATTGGTGTAGGTCCCACCTATTTATCAGGAATCGATTCCTGAATACTCAGGAATTCGATTACGAAGGGGGGAGATGGGTTTAGGAATCATTCCTCCGGAATCAGAATCGGTATCTTTCTTCTACCATTCCACTTATCTCCGATTCATGATTATTTTCCACTGTAAATATAGGGAATTTGGTTTTCTCTTTCCTCACTTTCCCTATAAAATAGGGATAGTTATATGGAATCTGTTCGAGCAAAAGAGACTTATTTTTCCCTAAAGTAGAGAAAAATCAAAATATAGAGAATCTGTTGGAGTTGCTCTAACTAGATCGATAAAAAGAAGTACACTAACCGGAGGGAACACATCAAAAAGGAAACTAACTTGGTACATATAAAATAAATATTTCTTCAAAGGAAACAAAATCTTCAAAAGACAAACTAGTAGATGTGCTATTCTACAAGCAACATCATTTACTTCTCTATAAATGATGGTAGACCATGGAATCAGGGCCGGTCCTGAGATTGTAGAGGCCTGAGGCGAATATATACATTTTTTTTTCCTTATCAAATTATTTTTTATTTAATTTAGTAATTATATAATGATAACAGCGAAAAGAAACATATAGTATTTATGTTATATAAGTACTTCAAAGACATATGACTCGAGAACATGGACATTTTCGTGGTGGAATTCTTTTTATCAGAGGCATGAAAGTCTCTCTAAACCCTAGCCGCCGCTGGCTAGGATTTCCAAGGCGATTGTTATCGCAAATCAACCATTCTAACGGCGCCATCTCTTCTTTTGCTGATGGAAGGATAATGCACCGCACAGTCGATGTCAATCTTTGGTCTCCAAGAACAAGGGAGGGTAAGGATATGAAAGTTGAGAGCTTTTTCTCTCCAAGCTTTAGCGGCACCTCATTAGGGTGCCAAAAACTTGTTGTGAAATTTTAATTAAAACTCGCAAGCGCACGAATCGTCGTTAGTATAGTGTGCAAGTACGAGGTCGTTCCAACTGAGGATTGATAATCAATTTAAATCCTAACCTAATTAATCCAAACACAAAAACACATAAGCAATCAAACTAAAGAAGATATGGTTTTGGATTTTTGAATAAAGAAATAATATGAAAATTAAAGAAAGAAACAAACAAACAAATAATGATAAAACCTAGGGTTTCAGAATCAATCGCTAACAATCCTATTTATGTTTCAATGCAATTAACAGATTCTTTTGTTTCTCTAGATGATAATTCCCGTATCTAAGTCCTTCTCAGGTACTCTAGACCATAGTTTTCCTTAAGTGTATGATGCTCTCCCTCTCGGGTAAAGATCTTATATCCTAACTATGCAGTTTATCCTTCTCAGGTATAAATTTAACATGCAAGACTCATTACGCTTTAGAAAACAAGGGAATCAAGCAAACCATTAGTCTTTCTCAAGTAATAATGTAATTTACCACACTTAATCACAAGAAGCTAATCAAATTATATTGCATCTCTGCTTCAAATTTGTCTTCCAATTACTATATGCAAAGCCCTAAGGTGATCAATCAAATAACTTAAACATAAAGCATCAATTCAAATAGTGATTAAGCATTCATCATAAAGAAACTATAAATCCATCAATAAAATATCAAAGTACATAAACAATCATGATAGGGCATCATCCTAACCCTAGAAAAGGTTTAACAAAATATAACTACGTAAAACATAGGAAAAACATAAAAAGAATGGAAGGGGAAAAGATGGGGAAAGATGGATGAGTCGTCTCTACTCCGTAGGCGTCTACATTGTGCTCCCGAGACTCTCCTCTCATGTAAATTCGTGCTCCCTTATATAGGGAAGATTTCTGCTCATCTTTGGCTTCATGTTTCCTTGTAAAACTTGGATTTAGATTCCTTTCTTCATTTGGAATGGGAAAACCTTGAAATATCTCTTGTAGAAGTAGAAATAAGTTCATCATTGAATCCTCATCTGAATTAACTTCCTTGAAACATTAGGATTGATGATCTTGTGCCACGGAACTTGAGTTCTCCACGAATGGTTGTAAATTCCCGAGCAGATTTCCTGTCCGACCTATCTTCACTCAAATAATCATAACTTTCTCCAGAAGTATCGAAATCGAGATCCGTAAAATTCTACAGAAAATAGACATCCGTAGCTTTCCATGCATATAAGGATCATTGTCTGATTCGATGTGGGTAACTCCCAGTAATTCGGAGAAGTTGGATGTTCTGCAGAGACAGATTCTGGAACCTGGGCGTCTTTCAATCCTAGTTAGCTCATTTTAGCTTCTTTTCTTCTCTTTATGAGACAAACCTACAAAAACACTGTAACAACATAAATGACTCGAAATAAGGAGGACTAAGCATAAATACTAAGATTAAGAGGCAAAGAAATATAGGAAAATATGAGCACATCAAATACCCCCACACTTAGACTTTGCTTGTCCTCGAGCAAAACAACAAAAACTAAGAACACACAAACACAAAACAAAAACACACTAAAACACAACACACTAAGCCTTTCAACATTAGTCTTAGAAATCTCAAACTTTCATGGCATCAAGATTAGCACAACAACCAAGAATCAATCCAACATTTATTCGAGAGTTAACAAAAACATATAACTTAACATATAAACATGTAGGACATTGGGGCAACATTGGTGATATTAATCTCAGCATGCTTCAAACAAGTTATGACTCAAATCCTCACCGGTTTGCTCTCTTTCTTCTCTCAGATTCATTGGCTATTGCATAAGCATATATTCACTCAAGTTATATGTGAGAGAGATAATATATAAGACAAACAAATAGCTCACATATAATAGAAAGAAAAAGCTTTTTCTGAAAATATTTTTTTTCAAGTATGATCTCATGAAGGATACCAACTACTTGCACAAATGGACCCAAACCATAAGTTCAACTCTTATAACTCATCTCCACATATCAAAGGTTGCTCTTTTCAAGGATCAAAGAGGTCTTATAATTAAGGTTGTAATGGGGCCAAGGTTTAGGGTTTATAGAAACAAAGGGATAGGAAAATCACAAAGTATTCTAAAAACCTAGTAGAGCTCCTGTTAATGTAGAGAGACAATCTTGAAATTCACCAAGTCAAAAACGTCATAGACTCCTTCAAAGTCTTTATAAAGGGCCAAATGTCATCATTGTTCTGCTTCATTCTAAACATCCTTTGAACACTTGTGAATTGGACAAAGACCAAATTTTTCTTGAATAGATCTTCACTTCAAAGCAAACTCCAAATCCACAATGGGGGGACTAAAATCCATAAACACTTATCATATTTTTTCTTTTTTGCTGTCACATATAATTTTTTTCAATTTTTTTTTTCTTCTTCTGTCTTTTGACGGCACATAGATACATATATATTTTTTTCTATGGACAAGTCTTACCCCCGCACTTAAACTTCCTTCTCTTCTCCATCTTCATTCTTGACGCCAAAAACCTCTTGTATGTCTCAAAAATTAGCTCTACTATGTCTTTAGAACATGGGTAAGGATAAAACTATACTAAGGTTTAGGGTTTAAGGATTATGAGGGTGATGAAATAAAAAGCTTAATGTAGGCTCAAGGGGGTTTATCTATGGGGGTGCACATCTTGTGCACACAAATAGGGACACATGGCTATTTGGCAATGGTGGTAATTTCCTAGGGTGCCTTTATCCTTTCCAAGGTCCAAGCATATATTGATAAAAGTTTCAACAAGTATAAGAGTGAATTCTAGCATTCTATAGTCCATTAAACTTAATCTATGGCAAGTAATCAATCAAGATGAAAGAATAATGAGATCAACAAAATCATCGCCAAGAAAATAAGATGACATATATTTTTTTTTCATTTAACACTCAACAAAGAAAAGGCAAATAGGCTCAAATATCTCACATAGGTTATATATGAATCAAAAACTTATCCTAACATACTCTTTTCTGTACCATGTAAGCAACCACATCCACTACACATACATATGACAATCATACATCTTTATTAACCAAAGAATAAAGTCAAACATCATCTCAATTTTATGATCCTCTTAAGCCATGATTTCTGAAATAAATACTCATCATAGTTGTTGAAAGGCATCTTAAAACTCAAGAAAACAAAAACAAAAAATAATGACTCACAAATAACAAAGAAAGCACAATTTTTTAATTTTTCTTTTTTAATTTTTTTTATAAACCCACAAAACTAACAACCTAATAGAAACAAAAATCAAAATCCCTTCCCCCTGGCTTAAATCTAACATTGTCCTCAATGTTGAAAGAATTAAAGCATGCAATGCGTATAAAAGCATGGATAGGACATAAGTGAAAAATAAAAACAAGAAAGTAATTAAAGAGAAGAGTTTAGAGCTCCCTGAGATTTATTGAAGAATAGCACAAAGCCGATGTTGAAGTTGAAAAAGATCACAGAAGTCATCAGGAAAATTTCCGCGCAGATTGAGCATTGTTGTGAAATTTTAATTAAAACTCGCAAGCGCACGAATCGTCATTAGTATAGTGTGCAAATACGAGGTCGTTCCAACTGAGGATTGATAATCAATTTAAACCCTAACTCAATTAATCCAAACACAAAATCACATAAACAATCAAGCAAAAGAAGATATTGTTTTTAGATTTTCAAATAAAGAAATAATGTGAAAATTAAAGAAAGAAAGAAACAAACAAATAATGATAAAACTTAGGGTTTCAGAATCGACCACTAACAATCCTATTTATGTTTCAATGCAATTAATAGATTCTTTTGCTTCTCTATATGATAATTCCCGTATCTAAGTCATTCTCAGATACTCTAGACCATAGTTTTCCTTAAGTGTATGATGCTCTCCCTCTCGGGTAAAGATCTTATATCCTAACTATGCAGTTTATCCTTCTCAGGTATAAATTTAACATGCAGAATTCATTACGCTTTAGAAAACAAGCGAATCAAGCAAACCATTAGTCTTTCTCAAGTAATAATGTAATTTACCACACTTAATCACAAGAAGCTAATCAAATTATATCGCATCTCTGCTTCAAATTTGTCTTCCAATTACTATATGCAAAGCCCTATGGTGATCAATCAAAGAACTTAAACATAAAGCATCAATTCAAATAGTGATTAAGCATTCATCATAAAGAAACTATAAATCCATCAATAAAACATCAAAGTACATAAACAATCATGATAGGGCACCATCCTAACCCTAGAAAAGGTTTAACAAAAGATCGATAACTAAATAAAACATAGGAAAGAACATAAAAAGAATGGGAGGGAAAAGAAAGGAAAATGGATGAGTCGTCTCTGCTCCTTAGGCGTCTACATTGTGCTCCCGAGACTCTCTTCTCATGTAAATTCGTGCTCCCTTATATAGGGAAGATTTCTGCTCATCTTTGGCTTCATGTTTCCTTGTAAAACTTGGATTTAGATTCCTTTCTTCATTTGGAATGGGAAAAGCTTGAAATATCTCTTGTAAAGTAGGAATAAGTTCCTCATTGAATCCTCATCTGAATTAACTTCCTTGAAACATTAGGATTGACCATCTTGTGTCACGGAACTTGAGTTCTCCACGAATGTTTGTAAATTCCCGAGCAGATTTCCTGTCCGACCTATCTTCACTCAAATAATCATAACTTTCTCCAAAAGTATCGAAATCAAGATCCGTAAAATTCTACAGAAAGTAGACATCCGTAGCTTTCCATTCATATAAGGCTCATTGTCTGATTCGATCTGAGTAACTCCCAGTAATTCGGCGAAGTTGGATGTTCTGCACAGACAGATTCCCAGTCTCAGATTGCACATTGCATTTCAATCCTACTTAGCTCATTTTGGCTTCTTTTCTTCTTTCTATGGAACAAACCTACAAAAACACTAAAACATGTAAATGAATCGAAATAAGGAGGACTAAGCATAAAAACCAAGATTAAGAGGCATAGAAATATAAGATAATATGAGCACATCAGGTGGCTTCACAGGGGACCTCCGTCTCCTCCATTCACCTCTGTGTCTCAGCGATCGTGCCAAGCGGCAGATTGTTTCAGTCCTCATTGCGAGCACAATGGCTAGGGAGGAGATCTGCAATCGGAGTGCGTCTGCCTTCCTGTAGAGCTTGGCTGATTTCCGCAGAAGGAGTGAGGCTCTTGGTTGCGGTGGGACAAAGTGGTGGCTGGCTCCTGATCTGGTGGATGGAGTTGCTGGTTTTGCTGATCAGATTCCTCTTCCAGCCTTTTTCGTCAATCTGGTTCCGACCAAATTCAACGTTCAATGGCTTGGGCTGGGGAGTCCTAAGGGTGCAACTGACCCTGTGGGTGCCCTTGAAGCTTTTCAATATGGTGGTCTTCGCAGCGGCAAGTGGCGGTGCCGTCCGTGGCATGGGGCAGCTGGGTTATGATTACGCAGCGCCAATAGTGGCTGGGCCTTTTGGGCTTGCTTACTTCTGTTGGGACTGGGATGAGGTCTTTGGGCCTTATCCTGGGCCTCATGAGGAGTGAGTCAGCCCTCAAGGGGTGGGTCTCATTTAGTTTTTATTTACTGTGCCTATTTACTTGTCTTTGGTAACATAGTTTATAGGCTTTCTTGAATAAGTGAGCATGGGTACCGTCAAATGATCGGATCTAATCTATGTATCGCTGTGGTTTACCACAAACTCTTTTGTTTGGACCCAAAATGAGCATTTTGGCCTGACAAGGCGTGTCTTGGAGAAATTGAGCCAAAGTCAGTGGCTCAAGCTATATATTGTCGACAAGTTCGAAATATATTATTTAGAGGCTCAATAAAGCCTACTATGGAAGATTATTCGAGCTGCAAGAAAAGGAAATGATGGAAGCATGGAAATGAAAAGTCAACTTTAGCACATTTTCCTACTTCGGCTTCGGCTAGGAGAAACCGAGCTAAATAAGGAAGGAGGGGTGGCAGACTGACCAAATGAACTCGAAATGAGCTGAAACTCTGCAGATCCATTCTAGACAGCCCAAGAATCATTTCGTATGAAGAGTGCCAGAGCTAGTTTTGAGTGGAAGGCCTTCAAACAATCAGTCCAATTTTCTGCAGAAGCAAAACTGGAAAACTGGACCTGTAAGAGGTCCAGCAGCATTTCCGGCCCAACCACATGGAAGAAAGCTCTGAAACCTAACATTCCATTAGTGTTTAAGTGCTTAAACCTAACATTCCATTAGTGTTTTAAGTGCTTAAACCTAACATTCCATTAATGTTTAAGTGCTAAAACCTAACCCATTATGAGTTGTTTAAGGCCAAATAGTGTTGCTTGGTAGCCTATATATAGATGCTACAACAAGTATAAAAAAAACAACAACACAATTCAACAAACATCTCTAAGATGATCTAAGTTCTCTCTAGAGCAACCTCTCTAAGAGCAACAACTCTTCTTCTCTTTCTCTTACCGGTGATCACACTCCTAGTCCTAGTCTTCTCAGAAGCCGACTTTCAGTGCCACCAAACCCTCTGTCAACGTACTTCGGTCCTAGTCTCCTCGGGAGCCGACGGTAGTGCCGCGACCGAACAACAACACAATTCAACAAACATCTCTAAGATGATCTAAGTTCTCTCTAGAGCAACCTCTCTAAGAGCAACTCCTCTCCTTCTCTTTCTCTTATCGGTGATCACACTCCTAGTCCTAGTCTTCTCAGAAGCCGACTTTCAGTGCCACCAAACCCTCTGTCAATGTGCTTCGGTCCTAGTCTCCTCGGGAGCCGACGGTAGTGCCGCGACCAACAAGAGAACAACACAAATCAAAACATCTCTAAGATGATCTAAGTTCTCTCTAGAGCAACCTCTCTAAGAGCAACTCCTCTCCTTCTCTTTCTCTTATCGGTGATCACACTCCTAGTCCTAGTCTTCTCAGAAGCCGACTTTCAGTGCCACCAAACCCTCTGTCAACGTGCTTCGGTCCTAGTCTCCTCGGGAGCCGACGGTAGTGCCGCGACCACAACGGTTACAGAACCAGCCAAGCAAGGGTAACGCCCTAGCAACCCAGCCAAGCTAAAGTCACGCTTTAGCAGGTTCTCTCTACTTCCCAGTGGTTCTCGCTCTGCTCGATCTACAACATCGAGTATCGATTGTGATTTTCAAGAAGCTCAGCAAAAGTCCTCGCCACGAGGCATAAAGAATCCCACGACTAGGTTGGTGCTCTCCTCGTCTACAATCGCTTGATAGAAGTCAGGTCAAGGGACACCCCCGACGACCGCACCCGAACGGTGCTGGCACGCCCGCGCATAAAAGAGACTGTTGCATGACCAGCTGCAACAAAATTGGAGCCAAACATCTTTATCTACCCATAGATGGTAGAGGGAGGATATGTAATGGTCCTTTCTGGCCTGAGTATTAATATATCGACATGATATTCTTCAAAAAAAAATGACTCGAGAACATGTCTGTACGAAAAAAAAAAAAAAACTAATTCAAAAATATACAAAAAACTTAAAAAATATATGCAAAAATGTCATTAGTGGGATTCAAACTCATGCTGAAAAATACCCCTAAAAGGCAACCTTGCCACTACTCTAATTTATAACATTGGTGATTTAGGCGCATAGTTTATATATATTATATAATATTTATTGAAAGTCAGAGCTATGAGGCCCCCGGAAGCTGGTGGCCTGAGACGGTTGCCTCAGTGGGCAGCCCTCAGGGCCGGCTCTGCATGGAATGGATTAACGAACTGAGTTGAGGACAATCTTCCACTATAGGTTCAGCTATTGGTTTCTCTCTGATCTCACTCTTCATTGAAGCCACAAGAGATGTGCAAACACTTTCAAGTTTCAACCTCAATCATGATCCGTAGAACTTTAGTTAATTTAGAGGACATTGTTAAATAAGTATATCTATATCATATCGAAACTAATAGAAACATTTAATTTACCCTAATATCTCAATAATAGTAAAACACCATCTAACTATAGGATCAATAACACACGGTCTAATGACCACTATACATTGATAATATTGGCCAGTGGGGGGAATGTACTAATTGTGAAGCTGAAAGGTGAACATATACAATATGATCACGCATACCGATTGAATGTTATCAAATCTCCTCCAACTTGTAAGTTGTGAGTTAACTAAGATCGTAAGTTTTCAATGAGCAAAATAGATTGTCTTAGGAGTTGGACAAATTTTGGCAAACAATTTCCTTAACTTGCACGGTAAGTTACTAGAGTAATCCTCCTTTAGGCAGGAAAAAGGAAGCAATACCCGTGACCCATTAGGAATTTATAGATCGAAATTGCCTGAACCAGACGCTTCCCTCAATTAACTAGGAATGCATGAGAAAATTAAAACCCTTTATAAGGGCCAAGGCACTCCTTGATTCTCCACACATAAGTACTAATCTCTCATAAATTCTCAGGCCTTTTTTGATTCCTTGAATTCCAGGATTTCAAAATTGTGAAGACAATGTCTGTTTTCAGTGGATTTTGTGATGGGGTATATGCCGACTTCTTTAGCGATGAATATGGTTTGGCCCTGCCTCTGCCTCTGCCTCCGATAGTTAGGAATGAAAGTTCCAATGAAAGCACCAAATCGATGGAGGCTCAAAACTCTGCCACAAGCAATGAAGTTTTGACAAAGAATAAGAATGCAGGCAACGATTCATCTTCATCAAAAACATTGGCTGCGGAACCTCAACATGCACTGCGTTTCTCCCCTGCCTTGGATGGAATTTTCTGCTTTGAAACGCTAGTTTTCCAATAAATTTGTTTCGTTAGTAGTTGGTAGAGATTGTTAGACTTTTTTGTTTGGTTGGGTAATGAGCATCGTAAATGAATTAATTGAAGTTTTTGTCTTTGTTTTCTGTTAGATATGATCAAAATCTGTCACATGACATAACAGTTTCTGCTATAGGTATTTTATTTTTATTTTTTCTGTTTAGGGTTGGTTTATGATCTTTATCCAAATTCTAATCGATCCTTCTATTCGATTTCTAAGTAGTCCTTCGATTTGTAAAAGAAAAGTCTGCTGAAGTGACTTCACATTCAGTAAAATTGAGAGAAGAGACTTCTGACTTGTCTTTGGTCATATACAGAACAAACTTAAAGAACAGAAAGGTATATCTGATTTTGTATAAACAAACATTGAATTGATCACACTACTCATCTAAGAAATAGCTGCGTTAGTACAGTTGAAGCCTTCAGGGTTGAACACTATACCAGCTTCAGCAATACTATACATATAAAATCTGGACCTTCATTCCTTGAATTTGCGTCATTCCAACCTCCAAATTAATATGGAGCTGGTCGTTCATGTTTATCCATGAACAAGTTTGACTCAAGTTGTTGGGCTCTGGGTATTCAAACGGATATGTAAACAGCTTTCCTTGTCTCTTCCAAAGACAAATTCAATGTCATTAGAAACCAACTCCAATACCAATAGACATGCAACAATCATATATTTATATTCAACCATGAGTCCCAAGGTTGATATTGTTCAAATTAAACAACTCAATATCATATGATTTATGTTATTTTATTCACAGTTGTTAAGATTTTTACAAGCTCCATCTAACCTCAAGGACTAGTTAGTTGTCATCATATGGGGGAACTGGTGGTGATGATTTATGTTATTTTATTCACAGTTGTTAAGATTTTTACAAGCTCCATCTAACCTCAAGAACTAGTTCGTTGTCATCATGTGAGGGAACTGGTGGTGATGTTTTCTTTCAGAGCCGTCAGATAAGGGATATACTAATATGCATACGGTCGGATAAATTTAACGGATTAGTAATTCTCTAATCCAAATTTTGATTCGACTTTACTCAAATAGGCAATTTGCATAATATTACGGATAATTCCTTTATTTAACAGTCACTAAACAATCATCGTTAGTTCTAAATTAAGAACATTACGTACGGAACATATACGATTTTATAAAAAATTAAACGGAATCATGATTGAATTACGTTTTTTCACTCATAAGACTACTCACGTATGAAAATTTGATCCATTTATAGGGTTCATCCTAATCGGCTTGAGACCCCAAATCGATCATTGAAAGTGTTTAATATAAACGGTTTTTTAAAGATTACACGAATTTATATTTAAATCACGTGTTTTCACTCGTAAAGACCACTCACGTATGAAAATTTCATCCATTAATAGGGTATTCAATTCATCTTAATCGGATTGAGACCGGAAATCGATCATCTTCCCAAGTCAAAATAGGCACGAAGTCAAAACAAGCATAATAGGAAAGACTCCATTAATATCCCAAGTGGAGGACCAAAGACCAACGTGGAAAAGGTCCAAGAATGGAATGAACACACAAACTTGGTCTCTTACTTGTCTGGAAAGGTCCAATCCAGCTGGAATTTAGTCGTCTATACGCGGCAAGTCCAGAGCATCCTGGCTATTTCTTCTCATCCCAATCCAACTCCAACAAGGAGAAAGGTGTTCCCTCTCGAAGTTTCCTTCCCCACCACTATATATTCAACCCTTTCTTCCTTTAATCGCTCACAAATCAAATCAAAACATCTAAACCCAAATACCAACTACCTCTCGATCTCTCTGTTTTCTCTCTCTGAGTTCTTGAAATCCAAGAATTGGGTTTTCGTTTTTTGGTGCAGTAAACGTTTCAAGCAATCAATCAATCATGAATTCCATGTTCAGTTCTTTCGATGCTTTGTGCGCCGAGTTCTTGGGCCAAACTGTCAAGGCCTCCTTCCCTGTTTCCCAGCAGCAGAAGAGTACTACTAGCGTGTTGAGTAACTTGAATAAGAAGCAAGAGTCTTTGCCAGAAGCCGGCCAGGTTAAGAAGCAGGAGCAGCAGAAGACGGCACCACCACCACCGCGGCGGTTTGCGGTCGAGTTGGATGGACTCCACTGTTTTGAAACCCTCGTCTAGCTGCCTGGGGTTTTGATCCTAGATATTCAGATATTGGTTTAAAAGAGAGAGAGAGAAAAATATATATTCAGATTGCTTTTGAAGCAAAAGCAATATTATTGTTGTTCATGTACAAAGTTACCCCACAATTAATAGGAAATTCTATGATTCTTTTACCAGAAACTTGTGCTGATTTTTTTTTTTTTTTTTTTAATTTTCTGAATTTTGATGACGTCTACTACGGAAAATTCAGCTGCCAATGATCTATATAGCTTAAAAGAAAAGAAAGAGATGCTTTCTAAGCACCAATTCATGAGTCTTATACTAAATCTGGAACTGTATCAGGGACAAAGTTTTCCTGCACTTTTTTGTTGTTATTATATTTTCATTATTGGAGGACTCCCAGATATCTTGCCATCTTGGTTTAATTGGTTATACAATTCACACCAACAACTGGGTTTGGGTTCTGATGCGTGTACGGCTAGGACTTGCAGCCTAATAAGCATTTTTGACCTAAGAGGACACACAGAACGAGCTCTCCATGCTTTGCTAGCTAGAAATCCTAGACCAAACAAAGTAAAGTTGAAGTAGGTAATCAATTAGCCCTCCCAATTTGGCTAGAGAGAACCCCATCAAGCCATAGTGATTGTCAACTTCACCAACGAATTCCATTACATTGTTAGTCACCATCAAAACGCAATCGACCAATGCCGTCGAGGAGAAGCAGCTCAAATCCACTTCTTCACTCTCCAGTCTAGTTGTCTCGATCAGCCTCAACTTCATAGCCAACAAAGTTTTATGAAAACTGATTTGAGGGTTTAAGTTAGGGAAAATTTTAAGAACAGTACATGAAGTATTGCCCGTTCTGAAGTTTGGTGTATTTGGTTTCAAAGAATTGACTTCGGTACATGACTTTACAATCCCGACCCAAAATCAGTGTATGTCGTTACGACCTCCGTTATCTAGGGTGCTTTCCGTGAAACTTTGAGGGGCAAATCAGTCAGACCATGACTTCCCTCCAATGCACTGCTCTGACCCTGCCAGCTCATGAAACTTGGCGCCAAAATCTGTGCTTCTCTCCAAAACTATAACCACCAGTTGGTGACTTCCCTCCCAAAAATCAGGATTTGCTACAGTTTTCAGTACCTGAACTTGTATATACAATAATAATTGACAGTGAAAATGGTAAAAAAAATTGGTAAGAGAAACCAAGCAACCAATATTGGGGAAACAAACCAACCCAAAGGGATCAATATGGCAATCAACCGGCCAGTTCAATCCAACATCTTTCAAAGCTTGGCAGTGGTGTCTTGATTGGCCTAGGAATCACTGGAGCAAATCTCATTTTCAGGAAAAGTTCCAATGTGACATTCTGCTGAATAACCATAGTAAGTCTTTTAACAAAAGCATACTTGAGGCAAGAAAAAAGCCAATCTTACCATGTCTGGAAGACATTAGAGTTGCATGTATGGTGAGACTAGCAACCAGGAGGAACTCTGCAGCAAAATGGAGGCGCAAGGTTGGGCCAAGGATAGAGAAACTCTTGAAAAAGAATGCATCATGGGCCACTAATTATAGGCCTTTGGAGTCTAGCAACTTTAGGTTTGAGTTGCAAGGGAGAGGTGTTGGTTGTGAGTCTGGAGTGATTGCACAACATTCTGTGCAATTGGACACAAAGTCATGCACCTGTAGAAGGTGGAATCTTTGTGGATTGTCATGTGGTCATGCAATCTCAGCCATATACTCCAAAGGGTGGTCTCCAGATGACTATGTATCTGAATGGTATACACAAGCAAAATATATGCAAGCTTATGAGGTTATGATCAATCCAATAGCTGGTGTTGCTGAATGGGAGCGTATTGAGAGAAAAATTGCACCTCCACTGTACAGGAGGCAACCAGGACGGCCCAAGACAAAGAGGACCAAAGAACCAGGTACTAGTTCACTTATTTAATGTAGTAACTTTGTTTACATATCCACTTTACTAACTTACCAATGATTATTCAAACTGCAGGTGAAGCACCACCACCTCCTGGCATTGAAAAGTTGCCAAAGAGCTATTACTCTCAAGTAAATTGTGGTATCTGTCACCAGAAAGGGCACAATAGAAGAACATGTCAGCAAAGGAACTAGGCATGGCTTCTCAAACTATGCAGTTCTCATTCCATGTACTTCAGTTGACAAAGTACATAATCATTGTGATGGTTTTGCAGGTTCCCAATGTCAATGAAGGTGTTGAGGAAGCACCCATGCCTGACATTAACCCACCTCAACCACAGCCTCCAAATGAACAACACCCTCCTACTGAAGAACAACCTCCAAATGAAGCAACACAGCCCACTCAAGAATCAAACGTTCATGCTGCAGATAATGTGAAATCTCATGCCTCTACAGAGCTCTTAAGCTTTAACAATGGCAGTCATAATGGGCATGACAATGTCAATGTCAATGTCAATGTCAACCTCAATGTCCATGTCTCTATGAATGAAGAAGGAGGACCAGATAATGACAGTTCTATGCCATCGCAACAGAGCAATGTGGTGCAGCCAAATTCACAGAATCACAGGTAACTTGCTTTATAGTTGCAGCCAAATTCAATGCAACAGATTCACTTGGTTAATTAGTTAAATGTAGTTAAGTGATCATAGTGATGAGTGATGTTTGTGTAAGGTTTATACCTTTTTGCACTCTTATAGGACTCCTCTGCTGCCCATACATCTTCTAAAAAAAGATACAAGAGAACTGCAGGGAGGATTAAGCCAAGAAAATCCCCAAGGCTTGCTGCACTTGCTGACAAAGGCAGTCAGAATGTTCCAGCAAACAAGAAGCAAGTCCAAAGAAGATTGTGGAAGCCATGAAGGGCAGATCATATTGAAAAGATGATCCTAGGAAACAAACTGGTATTTTTTGGGCATGTAGTGTCTGTTATGGTGGCATCTGTGGTATCTTTTTGTGTGCTTTAAATTCAGCAAATGCCATGCTTTCTAGAAGCTTTTGTGTAACAGAGCACTTATTTGGCTTTTGAACAATGTCAAATTTGCTGCATATCTTCCATTGCCTTCTCATATTGGATCATAGTTGTTGCCCTTGCAATTGCCCAAAATCTCTGCTTCAGCTCCAATCCAATATTACCATCCCCTTTAAAATTGTTGTGCATATGCCTTACACAAAATCGATGCTCTGCATCAGGAAACAGATCTTTCACAGCTTGTTCAAGTCCTTTTTTCTTGTTTGACATAAAAGCATAGTGGCTTCAGTGATGAATCTGTAAGTCTTCTTTAAGGAATGTCAAGAACCAGGTCCAACTATCTCTACATTCTTGCTCAACAATGGCCCATGCAATGGGGTACATGCCATTGTTGCCATCTATTCCTACAGCTGACAACAACTGACCCTTGTGAAAACCTTTGAGATGACATCCATCCAGTCCAATAATTGGTCTGCATCCTGCCATCCATCCTTCCCTTAGAGCAGCTATGCATATATACATTCTCTTGAATCTTGCCACATCTCCTTCAGGTTCTGTTTGAATCCAAACACTGCTGTCAGGGTTTCTTTTTTCAGTTCATGAGCATAAGACTCAAGAAGGTTGTACTGGGACTCAAGGGTCCCCTGTGCCAACCTTGCTGCCCTTGCCTTAGCTTTATATGCAAGTTGATGGCCAATCTCCATCCCCAAATCCCTGATTACTGCACTTTGAATCCCCTCCCTAGTCCATTTACCATCAGCAAGGAACACATCCTTGTACTCTTCAGATAAGAATGGAGCATGGCAATGATATACTTTTTTGCCAATTGAACTGCAAGTATGGTTGGGCCTATATGTCCTTATCTGGAGAGTGGGATTATGCATATCAGGACTGCTAGCATACATCCAAAATGGACAATCTGGAGAAGTTTTGCATCTGACCAAGACTTGGTGTTTGGTATTCCTAGGAAACCTGAGCTCCTTCTTAGTTAGCACTGCATGCTTAAACATTGTTGAATTGGGGAACACCATTCCTAGACAGAACCTTGGAGTCTTCATATCAGCCTTCTCATTAAACTCCACCCAGTCATTGAACCTCCGTTTACCTTTGACCCTAAAATGACCAACATTATTCCCCTCACTGTCAGACTCATGTGCACTAGTGAAACCATCTGAATCATCCCCTTCAGGACCTGCATCACTTATGTTTCCCTCAAAACCCATTTCCTCACACTCTGGTACCCCCATTGTATCACCATCAACATGAGAATAAAACATGTCTCCATCATCTTACTCATCCAACTCATAATCACTGTCAACAATACCATCAAAGTCTGAATCTGATGAGTCAGAACTGTAATCACTGAAATCTGCTTCAGGTATAGGCCTTGAATACTCTCCCCCACTTCTGGTATTATATGGCCTCTGCTTCCTTGCCCTTCCCGGTTTCTTCTTTGGTTGTTCCACAACTTTCTGCTTTCCTTTCCCCTTATCAGTTGCCTTCTTAGAAGTTGGAGCAGACCTTGCTGGCCCATCAGTAATTGGCTCCCTAATTTGAATTCCAGCTCTTGACCTCGTCCTTGGGCCATTTTGTGTTACAGAAGGCCCATTGCCCATATCCTTTGTCTGTGTAGGCCCACTGCTTGTACCAAATATATGCTCCATCAATTCCTCATTGTTGAAGATACTATCCACATCCAAATCCACCATTGCTTCTACTGCAGGCCTGGACTCTTCCTGCAATGGTGGTTCATCTACATCATCATCCACTTCTTTTGGATTCATCATATCTTCAGCCATTTCCTCCACAACTTCTGGCAATGCATCATTATCAGATAAAGGGAGGTCCTCAATGACATGCCCAAAATAGCTTACGTGGTCAACATCATTAGCATACCCCTCCAACTCCGACTCCTGGAACTCTCTCTTGGGTTGCAAACATACTATGTATACATGCAGGGTCCTGCCATTGGCTGGAATAAACTGTACCATATCCATGGCATCAGCATCATTTGTGACTGGCAAGTAACCAGTGCCTTCCTCCGACCCTGGGATCCTAAACCAATACCCAATTGGTCCTCCTTCATAACCCAAATCAGAGGCCCAGTAATTGAACCCAGTAAGAGACAACTTATCTGGGTCAACACCATCCACATAAACCACTGGTTCAGTTGACCTGTACACCCTATTCAAGCCACCATTACTGTGAAACCTACCCCCATGATGTATGGCAACTGTAAACATATCTGCTCCTGCAAACATTTATACAAAAATTGAATGTCAGCATAGCTTCGAAGCCCCAATTACAGATCCTTTCAAACATACAAAACCGACCTCATTTACTTTCTATGTCAATTATCAGTTACATTCATTGCTTCTGATTTCATCTTCACCTACTCGTTTCCAGTTTATAAATAGCATTTCAAGACCAACGCACTTATTAACCCCTTAACCTCCATACCAACCAAACAGTACACCATAAACCCCAACCAATTGGATGTTCGGAAACCCTAATCACATTAAAATTCATATCCCCAAAAAAACCCTAATAGTATCAAATTGGGGTTTATTTGAAAAAGCAGAAAGCGACAATACAAAAACAATTGATTATACACAGTACCCAAACCCTAGACAACCCGAAATTGACTCCCATTAACAAAAATACCATAAATACAGACAAACCCCTAAAAGGAAAACATATCGAAAAAGGCAAGCACGTTTTCCATACCTCCAAATATGGGTGGATCTCCATCCAGCCTAAAATACCTCCAAAAGTTCGTCATGCTTCCAAAACCCTAAGATTCCCAAATATAATCTTCTGCAATAGATCTCCTCTCCTATTTTCTTCTGAAAATATTCGCTTATCTCTCTGTTTGTACAGGTTTTACTGAGGGAAGACAGAGTTGAGCTTTCAAGAAGAAGAAAGGCCTTTGACTCGAACTGAACCCATGTGGACTTGGATACAGTATATCAGAATAGTTTGAAATTAGGGAGGTTACAATTTTACCCTTATATTATCTGAGAATGGCATGTATCGCAACGGAGGCCGTAACGACATACACCGATTTTGGGTCGGGATTGTAAAGTCATGTACTGAAGTCAATTCTTTGAAACCAAATACACCAAACTTCGGAACGGGCAATACTTCATGTACTGTTCTTAAAATTTTCCCGATCCAGTATACTCGGGTGTCGGCAGAAATTTCAAACGTTGCTTGTCCCAAATGAGTTGGGGGCAAAATGTTTGGTATTGTTCACAGCTACCAGTAGCCAAAAAGCCATGTCCATAGGCTTTATGATCTTAAAATTTTCCCGATCCAGTATACTCGGGTGTCGGCAGAAATTTCAAACGTTGCTTGTCCCAAATGAGTTGGGGGTAAAATGTTTGGTATTGTTCACAGCTACCAGTAGCCAAAAAGCCATGTCCACAGGCTTTATGATGCTGAAAATAGGTTCCATTTTGCTTCGTTTCTAGTCCAAGGACCACTCAGCCAACTGTTAAGGTTAGGCTGTCCAGAAGAACGGGGGCCAAGAGAATTATATATTGATTGCTTGCTTGCTTCAGTTTATTGGATTAATTGCGATGCTTTCCCAACTCAAACATAGATCCGTCAAAAAGGGTAACGGAATTGATAGCCGACTTTCTTTAAGTCAGAGGCTCCAGATTTGAATGCTGGTGTGATTTTCTTTTTTCTGTGCCGAGTGCTCAGCCACGTGAACATAAAATTGAAGTAATCTTTTGAGGACTCAAATTGCCATGCACAATGCAACTTTGCGTGGTTCTTGCCCCAAGCAGCTAGTGTTTGAAGCGATTGTGTTAATAACCGCTCTTTGTTTCGAGGAATGTCACATATGGTATGTATATCAATTGCTTGTGAAGATCAATGAATTGAAGAAAGAAAATGAACATTAAAAGAACCTGAGCATTTCTGTTTATTCTTGCAGAACAAGATCCTTTCATGACATTTCCTACTTTAATGAATATAGCTATACGCTCTCTCGTCTTGCTTTCCTCTCTTTCGGCCTGGGGGTACTTATACAATTAAAGCTATATTCATAGCTAAAACAAAATGTAGAAAGAATGCGACACCTCCGATCCTGTTGAAAGGGGGCAAGTTCGAATATTCATCACTTGGCAATTCCTCAATTCTCTTGACAGACATTAGCTTTGCCGTCTCTTGAATGAAGCAATAACCATGTTGGATCACAACCTCCTCCCGATCTTGGCAAATCTTCGAGCTACTCCAAATATAACTGCCTTAGTCAAGAGGCCCCGATCAAGACTGCAAGCAAGAACTATTGCCCCTCCGACAACTAGAGCTTTAGGTATGTTCCTCCTTGCTGGTTTCTCCGCTGGATCTGAATTTTCAACCTCCATGGAATCCTTAGTGCTGTTTTCTACCGATCTCAAGTAATCAGCACTGACTTTCGTGTTGATCTGAGCCATTTTAGCACACCGCGAAAGTGGCACTTTAGCGGCTCTTTCCTTCTGATATAAACGTAGGCCTGGTTCAATCTTTTTAACAGCTCCCCACATACCTTGACGAACACCAAGTTTCGCAATCTCCCATGGAATACCCATATCTTCATGGTGAAACAGTAAAACCTCACATGAAGTAAGCTGGCCATCCCCTCTTTTTGATTCAACTGTTCATATACAACAGATACAATTTTAGTCAGCGTGCCCAAGATCACAATTAAGATTGGACATTTAAAATGCACGGAAAGAATAAAAGTCCTTCACTTAGGAAGTCATAAAGATGTTTTTCTCTCCATCGCTTAATTTTTCACGAAATAAAAACCACTTTGCTTTTCATAAATTTCATGGTAAAAATATGCCATTACCTGCACGAATGCACCAACTTGAATAGTACAGATCAACACGTCTAGGTTTGTCCCGCCTTGGCACAGCAGAGGAAGGAACTCCCTGAAACATATTAAATAAACACATTATTTCCTGAATCAGAAGTAAATTATTCTTCATGATAAATATTAGGTCTAAATCTATCTATTAAAAAACACAACCAGCTCAAAGAAAACACTTTACAACATTCACTGAAATTTCTATTCTGGTCTACAATTGGAAAAAAGTCTTCTTCAGAACTCCACTTATATGCACAACAAAATAACAAAAACTCAGTTTGCTTATTGGTATAGACAACCAGCTCATGTCGCCTTATTGACTGATAACTCAAATTGCTTGAGCATTGAAAGCATTGCAATTTACAATAAGTACTCTCACATTTTCAAAGCCAAAACTGCTATGCTACTAAACCATTAGAGTGTGAAACTAATTTTCTGAGCAAAGATGCATCAACTGGAACACATATATCTAACTAGTTCAGCTTTTTCCCAGCTAAAAAATCTTCAGGATCCTACAGCTAACCATTTAGAACTATTACATACTAGTTACGTAGCCAGAGCAAGTAAATGAATGGAAGTTGGAACAATAAAGAACAGTTCCACATAATAGGCTATACATGATGTGTGCATTTGTCTGTGAGGCTGTATAGATAGCTTTTCCTTCTCTTACCTTAGTTACACAGTAGTATGATCGCCCCGATTCCCAAATGCGACGGCCTATCGTGTAATCTCTGTCGCTACAAAAGAATGGAAACTGTGTCCATGCAAGATGAAAAACAAACAAAGTAAGTCATAAGCAAATGCAACCAGGACAATTCAAGATCATACATCACAAATAGACACATTTCTCACCTTGCGGACCCAGTGCACTAGCATGGTTCCAGTAGTCGGGCATTCTTCCAAAGTAGAAGCATGAATAAGCATATCATCCCACTTTGCACGAAATTCATCATCCCAAAAGAAATCCCTCACTGTCTCAGGTGAAGCATCTTCAAATACAGTTCTACTTCGGTATTGTGGAGGTCCAGTCTAGAACAAACCAAAACAATGAAATTCAGTTAACCTCCCCCAAAAAAAAAAAAAAAAAAAAGAATACATACACGCAAAACAGGACTGCATCATCCACCGAGTGAGGACCTCAATTCAATTGAACCATAGGTAAAGACAGCTAGCTACCTGAGGATCTCTACGCCAAGCTTGATATCCCATAGTTGGGGTTGACCGATCCATCATATGAATCCAAGCAGGACCGCCATCTTTCTCCTCCACAAGCTGACATATGTGGCGTAAATCCTCATTGGAGACATTACAGGATTCTTCTTGTTCAATCTGTGAGGAACTGCCAGAGACAAAACATAGATTCATCAACCCAAAAGCCCTTTAGAACCAAAAATATATCCAAATCCCAAAACCCAACTCCCTAATTACATCAAACTAAGCAAAAACCAAGTTCTAAAAGTACATCAACATCCGCAGAAAGTAGTAATCTTTGACATTTAATCCAATTAAAGTTGGGAAATTTGTCGAATTAGTCAGGGGAGTCAACAAACCTGCAATCATTATTGGTGGTAGGTGCCTGGTTCTGATTTCTATCGTCAGCAGCCCAAGGAATGCAATTCGGCAGCAACGAACTCAAACTCGAAATCGAAATCCCACACGTGGATGGTGCGGGTGGCGACGAAGAAGAAGAAGATGATGAGGAAGACGACTCCTTTTGCGTGGAGCTATCCAACAATTCTCTACCAACCACGGTCACCCATTTAGGCCGCCACGCCCACCCAACGAAAACCCCGACAATCACAGCAATCCAAAGAGGGGTTATGAACTTCACAAGCTCCCCAAGCACTTCAACAATCGTGGGCCTTCGCAGAATCTCCAGCAAAGCCGAGGCCAAAGCCATTTTTTCTAGGAGAGTACAAATTTTCCGAAAACTGATAGGAACTGATAAGGTAGAGTAGAAAAGAAAAACCCTCGACTGAATCGAATAGAGGTATGCGTTAAGCACGGCGATTACTCGAGGGTGTCAGAGAGAGATAGCTAGATAAAGGGATAACCAAAACTCCAACAGGGCTAAAAGACCCAACAAGGGTATGAAGAGGAAAGGAAATAAATTTAATAAGGGAGAGGAGAAGAGATTTAGATATGGTTTTCTTGTGCAGCAGAGAAGATGATGATGATGATGAAGAAGAAGACAGAGAGGTGTGGATAAGATTTGCGAAGATAAGCGGTAGAGAGACGCTTGTTGGGATTTGCAGGTCTGAGAGAGAAGGGTCAGTTAGGCCCAACCAGAGAGCTTTGTTTTCTTTTGTTATTGTTTGTTTGGGCAATTGCCAAAAACAAAATGGAACCTAGCTAGTTGCTAGTTGATTTGACGACGAGGTTGGTTCTGGTAAAAATTCTCTCTCACTGGGAGAGTGAAATGGAATGTGTCTGTGTCTGTGTCTGTGTCTGTGTCTGTGTGGTTTGAGAGGGTTTTGGGGTTGTGTGATTGACGACGATGCCTTACTTGATTCATTGGTGCCGCTCTTCTTCCCTTCTATATATACCATGGATTGGCTCTCTATTATGGTCTGTGGGTAGCCGCGTTCTCGTTTTTCACGTTCCCTTGACTTGGATTTCTATGTGTTTTTTTTTTTTTTTTTTTTTCACTTTCTAATTATTTGTGTTGGCTAAGAGAAAACATTGCTAATTTGTTTATTTCTATTTTCTTTTCTTTTGCTCCCCGTTTGGATTTCTTAATGAACAAAACTACATTACTATACTCATACTCTCATAGTAATTACTTATAGAATATGTTCTAAAGTACTTGCACCATTTGCATTTGACTCATTACTTATTCTTGGTTGTGGTTTTTTTTTTTTCCTGACGTGCCTCTAAAGAATGGTCATAAATTTGTAGTTTTTCATATATATTAATTTTATTTTTTTTGAATAAAGAGCTGGTGCGGCTGCCTTCAAGCCTTGGATTACAACATAGGGACAAACAAAAGGTATTACAACTATTTCCACAAAAAATAGTAAAAAATTAGTCAATGTAAGAAGTAAATCAAATAATGAATCAAAAATTCGCTTTTGTTAGAATATTTTTTTAAAGGTTGGTGTACTGGGAGTATGGTGGGTCCTGATGCTTTTTAGGATAGCTTGTTAGGATGCTCTGAGGAACGATTTTTTCTGTCGACCCCATAGAGGTGTTTCATTTTTGTACTACTTGCTGAACTTAATGAACGGGCTGACCTCTTTTGATTAAAAAAAAAAACAATGAATCAGAAAAGTTGGAAGCTAAACCGGCATTATATCTTGAAGAAATTTCAAATGGTCCTATACTAGAGCACAATGCCATCGGTGATAAGGTGTGCCTTCGCCACCGGAGCCCTACAAAGACCAAGTTGATCTACTTTCCTACCAAACTCATGGACCAAGTTGTTCATAGTTATCACCTCTAAACTAAACTAGACACCAACATCACATCGATACCTAAACAATTAATTACTTAATTAATTATAAAATTTTAATACATCCTAATATTGAAAAACTATCGTGTTGAAATTTAGAAGAACGTAATTTCAAATATAAAACAATCATCGCATCAAAATAAAGCTTGTGAATTAGAAACTCAAAAGTGAAAAACGCTCTCTCCCTATATTTAACAAGTGCAAAGTTGCCAAAACAAACACGCAACCACTTTCATTGCTAAGCTTATGAGGTGAACCACCGACAAAACATGGAACCCTAACAGATCTCTTTGGTGAAGGAAACCCTAATCATTTGAGGTAGATAGAATGAAGCTAGTTTAATATTCATCCCAGAAAACAAAAATTAGAATTATAACATATACTAAGCTAGTGGGATCTATAAAATAATGCAGCATTCATTTGCTTAGCTAATAAAACCCTAATTCCAGCATTTGACTCACTTGAATTGATCCAATTCACGCGCTTAACTCTGTTGCTTCTTTCTGACTATAGAATATAGGTCGAGTCGAATTTGCATAACTAGTTCAGATGGTCAACTTGATGAAGCTTTCAACATTTTTTGGTCTGAAATTCTTATGAATAATTTGATTGAATTCCATATATGCATTGGTCTCGCTGCCCCCAAAATTTTCCTCTTCCAACCTTTTGAATTGCCAAACTATTTGACCTGACCCTTCCTTCTTTTATGGTCATTTTTATTCACTGTTTTTTTAAGTTGTATTTCACACCTAGACCTAGTCTAGTCAGAGTAACATGTTTGAATCTAGCAAAAGAATCATATCCCCAACATTGCGTCGACACAATAACGTGGTACTATCATATCCAGTAGCGGACTCAGGATTTTATCTATGTAGGGGTGTGAACAATTTTTTTCTTCTTTCTAGGTTATAGGTTTATGAGGAAATTGAACCAAATAAAAAGAGGCTAATTGAAAATACATTTCAAGATTGTTGTAACTTTTCCAATATCAACTTTGTTTTATTGTTGTAGTGGGCCAAAATAAGCTTGTATATGCCTCTGTGGGGGCTTAATTAGTAATCGATATTATAAATGAGTTGGCTATCCAGTATATATCACAACTAACTTACACCAAGAAAAAAATTCACTGGGCGCATAAACCCCCAATAGTCTCTTACTAGGTCCGCCAATGATCATATCCAAGTTTGCAATAGCCGGTAAATACGGGACAAGCAAAGACAATCATTCTCTTAATTTTATACTAGCAGGTTACACCCACTATATATGTATGTGGAGAGAAGTTAAAGGTAGTGGAAAAACTTCTCATACAACTACCACATTTTCTACTTTTTTAATTTTTTTTTTTCTATTTTACAATTTATCATATTATCCTTATTGATTAATTATATTTCATAGTTTTTTAATATATAAAGGTTAAATTGGTAAAAAAATTCAATTTTGGAGAGCAAGTTTTCTTCTCTTAATATTAGTATAGATATGCCTAATCATCTAAAACTTACTCGTTTATATGTTTATTTTTTAAGGGTGTCGGTACAAAGTGTTTGTTCCAGTGACGAAACATTATTGGGGCCGGAAGCGGCCCTGCCCCCCCCCCCCCCCCCCCCAAACTCATATCAAATCTGACGTGGCTGACTATGATTGGCTGAGGATTATTTTAAAAAATTGAAAATAATTGAGTTACAGCCCCCATTTGCCCTGCTTTCTATGTTTTGTGAAGGAAATATATTAATTAATTTCTCATTATTGCATCGAATTACTAATTATTAGTGTTTTGGAGAAAGAAATTTTTCAAAAGAAAACATTAATACAAATTTTAATATGCACGTACATTCCTAGAAAAACAGCAAAGATATTATTTATTTATTTTTTAAAATAATAATTATATTATTTTTCGGTCCCTCCAAAAATAACTTTCAAGTTCTGCTACTGGTTTGTTCGACTTGTCAACATATAAAGACGGGAGTGAGGTGAAATAAAAAGTTAACTCGCATAACATGCATGTTCAACAAAATGCTTGAGAGAAACTAGGACTATAACCGTTGACCAAACAAGCAAGTTGTTTCTTCATTTTATTGGCTCAAAAACACATTCATCTACAAAAATTTAATGCAAACCAAAAACTTGAAAAAACATATGAACTGAAAAGTATGTTGAGAAACAAAGAGACCAGTCAAAAATTTCAATAAATTGCTTCAAAGAAATTAAGCTAATAACAAACCAAAACATTTTCAACCAAAATGTCAAACTCTACCGCAAACCAAGGACTTGCGAGAGCGTGTGGAAAGTGATGTGAACATAGTTTTCAAAACATTTTGCTTACAAATAACTTCCATAAATATTGGTTACGGACACAATAATGCAACTTCATGCTGAACCGACCCTATATGATATCGATATCGCCTACTCCATGTTTTCGTCGTGCAACTTATTTTAAATGGCAAAGAGATTGCAGTCCAAGACTTCATGTGTATACTGAATCACCTTTCTGATCTTCCACTCGCATATATAGCTGCTTCACCCACTTGATCGTTATTTTTTAAGAATAGACAAGCCTTATATACCCAAAGCCTCACTTTCACGCTTTACACACGCACAAGTTTTTCTACTCCCACTTATTATAATTAAAACGTTTCTTGTGTAACTTGAGGAATATCAAGACTAACTCATTATATTTTTTGAGTCGTAAAAGTCATCATTTATGTAGGTTAGCAAACATTACAATGATCGCTCGCTTTTAAGGGACCGTAAAAAATAGCCCTTATTTAGAACCTTATATACCCAAAGCTTCACTTTCACGCTTTACACACACACAAGTTTTTCTACTCCCACTCATTATAATTAAAACGTTTCTTGTGTAACTTCAGGAATATCAAGACCAACTCATTATGTTTTTTGAGTCGTAAAAGTCATCATTTATGTAGGTCATCAAACATTATAATGATTGCCCGCTTTTAAGGGACCGTAAAAAATAACATTTTATTTAGAAAAAAAAAAAAAAGAATTAGTAAACCTGAAGAGAACTAAATGGTATATTGAATATACTGTTTTCTTTGCGACCTCTTCAACTCAAGCAAAAGCAAGAGAAACCGGAGCTTCCTCAACCAACAAGCGCAACATCTTTTTCCCACTTCTGATTTTCGGACGTGCATACGGGTGGACGTTCATATTTTTGAAACCGACTATGTTATGTGGATTCAAAACTCAACCGTCAGGAAATAAATCAATAATATATATTAAACTTATTCAATAGACTCTAAAAGTTGTCGGAAAATTCTTCACAAGTGAGAAACAAAGAACATATTCCGGCCATTAACGCATTAAACCAACTTAACTACTTAAGTCTCTCGATCATAGTTGGCCCACAAGCTAGCTGATGATCCACACCATAATGTGAAGCCTTGCAATTTCACACTATGAGAAATTGACGTTCTGTATAGATTCTATCAATTGTGTGCTTGAGAAAGATACCAAACTGACGGTGATTAGGTGAGTAGGTCCAGGACTGATAGCTCAGTTGCACTTGCATGCTTGGATTTTCTTCAATAAGGAATATTGCCCAGTTGGATTTTTTCTTTCTTCCAATACTTGAATTTTACACTGTATGATTTATGGGAAAATCCCATCTGATGTGCTACTTCATCGTGTCTAGATTACAATTAGCAATTAGTTTCGTCGACACACCGTCCTTGGCCTAACATCGATATGGTCCTCACATTTCAACTGTCATGGCTTACTTCAACTATTGAAGATTTATGGTATATGTCAATTTCAAATGCTCGATCATTTTTGGGACGCAACTTTATAAATGGCTGCGTAAACAGAAGAATGATCGATTCATAACGCTTTTGGCCTTTTGGGTATTGTGCGGGTAGAGCCTCAAAACGTGTCGGAGTGGGAGTTGAAAGCAAATATCAGTATTAAAGAGTGATACACATGCCAGAATGGAACATCAGGTGCTTAACACGCGTAGGTTTGAATTTCATACCAAATTGGCTGCTTGATTGGTCGCATAGTAGAGGCTCCAGGCCAGAGTGGAAATGTACTGGAAAGTGGAAACTTGAAAAGGTCTAAAAACTTTTTTGCTTCTAATTCTAATGAACGCGCACATGCAGCACATGTTTCACATCCAAGCTTGTGTTAGTGTTACTGTTGGTGTTACAAGTAGTGAAGAGTATCAAACTCAGAAAAGAAATTATGGATTCCCTCCAGATTTGCTGACTAAAGATTTGCATATGTGAAATGGATTAAATTAATCATATGCCAAACTGTCCCGGGCATGAATGAGCAAAAATGGGGCAGATGGTTCGTTCATCCAATTTTTCTGTTAATGCATACACATTTACATTACAATACTCGAAGCGAGCAGAAGCTAGTTTTAGAAACTGGTGTGCCAAATCGCATCGTCACCCTCTCCGCATCTCTGGTGCACCTCCTCCATTCTCTCCACCGATTTGCATATGCCACTGCAGCTCCAATCGAATGATGCAGCACAAGGGTTCCCGGCTTGAGCTTTCCACTCGCAATCTAAGACAGAGATACAGATTTCGTGTAATGAAAAAAAGCTCGAAAAGTACCTGTTCTAGTTACAAGCATGAACTAAAGATTTACATTTTTAAGCTTGCTAATACTTCTTCTAATTGGAAGTATGAACTACAGATTACATGTTTAAGCTTGCCACAGTTGCTACAATTTTCAGCACGTGATGTCGTGATCAGATGAGTTTTAAAAGTAGAGTAAGCTTATTATTAATGTAACTCTTCATTGATTAACACAGATCATGAAAATCATCAATCTTTGAATCAACTAACATTTACACGTGTAAAAACCAAAATCACATTTATAATAACTTACCTGGAGGAGTCCCACAGCAAAGGCTTCGCTCGTCGATGTGCTGAACATCAAGACCAATAAACCAAGAACCCAGAGAAACATCTTCATTTGCATATCTGTGAAGTATGTGCCTGGAGGAAACAAGAACTCGATTAATAACATATTCTAGTTATATATCCTAAGAAAAATGATGCTCCACAAAAGGATTTACCTATGCACTGAAATGTAGGTTGCCAAATCTTTGGAAATTGCATATATTTGACCTGTTGCATGTCGGAAATATTTATTTCCCTCCTCTCCAAATTTCCAATATTCTGGTTCATGGTACTTGACCCCCCTAAAGCAAAGGTATATATATCATGATCGATGCGCATTAATAATAATCAGAAGGATGCCCAATGTTCAGTTGCTTACTGATGTGCCAGGACAGGTCCAGACTTCATGCATCCAATATACGTACGAGGCTTTGATCTATGGCGGGCCAAAGTAGAACCAACCATACCTGTGAAATGTTAAATTGAACTTAGTGTCCCTGAATTCAAATCCAAGTTGTTCCCCCATCCAGTTTTGAAAGCAGAAAGAATTTATATACACTTACCAAGATTTATGTGCACATCATCATCAACTTTAATATAAAAGTCAGCATCCCACTTGCTGACAGCTGCTGTAAAATATGTTTGGGTTTTTGAGGACAATTCGTGGTATCCCTCTATATGGTTCTGCAGACATACAATGGTAACAGGGCATAAGGTTAAACAAAGTATTTCAGTTTTGAACCAAAGGAGAATATGAAAAACTTAAACAACTAGAACAAGCCCACCAAAGGATTTAAGAATTTTGTTCCTTTATTTGGTACCCAAGAATATATATCTGCATGCACCACACCTTGCATGAGTCTCCAAACTACTGACTAACATAACAGGCTACCTTGGTACTCAGCACTCAGTAACTTACCAGTCGGAAAAAATCCTTATGTTTCTCATCTTCTGCATCAATGGCACGATCCAAAACACCACCAGAGGATGCACTGAGGATCAAAAAAGAAAAATTGAACCATTATGTTTTGCAAAATTATCATTCTGAAGCAAGCAGTAAAAAGCCAGCCACTTGCAACAAGAGTTAGCCTACCTGTGTCCAATAACAAACCGCATTATAATTCCCTTCTCTGTCTCTAACTTCTTTAACTCGTCACCTAGGGAAATGCAACAGATAATTTATTATAGCAGCTACTAATTTTAATGCCAGAGAACAGTTATTAAGTTTTTAAATTCAAACCTCCAGGCATCCATGTTTCCCTGATTGAGTCCCTTCGCTTTCTGCTGCTGAAGGCAGTCATGATTCCCATGACAAAGAAAACCTTTTGGCGCTCCTTGAATGATTCGCTTCCTGTTTTTGTAACCACTGGAGATCCTTCATCATTGTCAGATTTGGACGCTCTAGCTGCTGCTAGCTGCACCTCTAATGAGGATATTGTCTTGTCTAGCTTCCTAAGAGTTCCAACATGAATGTTACATATGAAGCAGTTACAATAGCACACAAAGAAATTAACTCATATATATATAGAAAATGACTTTGAGCTCTAAAAAATATTTCTAAAATATAATAGTAGAAAATCAGAATCTACCTGATCACATCATGTGTTTGCGAGACTTGAGAAAAGATGTCGCCTGCCTCGTCAGTGTCTTCCTGCAATTGCATAGATATTATTAAAGTGTGTTACGAAAGAAATGGAGCTAATGACTATAGGATCTTATAACTTGCCTTCTTCTCACAGTTTACAACGGGGTGAAGAGATCTTGATTGATGTTTCTCCAGTGATGAAGCCTCTTCATCAATTTCATCTGCATCGATGGCAGCCCAAAACCTGCAAGACAAACATGAACCACTTGAAGTTCATAAAGGAAAAGAACGGTATGGAGCAGAGAAATACAGTCACATGTCTCATTTCATTGGTGGAATAGATGACCACTACAACCTCTGGTCATGCAAATTCAAGGCACATTGTACATACATTATTCAAAGATATGAACATGATGCAAGGCACATCGTATCTCCCAGCCTTATTTCCTATATGATGAACTCTATTTTTGACAAGATCCAGTACAATGTGATTGTACTGAAACTTATTTTACTTCGGAATTAACTTCCGTCATAAATATTCCTATTAAAAGTAGGCTGGGTTTCTAGAAGGAACATAAAGCTTGGACACAAAGTGAATTTGAATTTGCATCCAACAATACAGACTCGAAAATAGACTCCATCTGGTTGGAATTAGGATATAGTCAGCCTGTTCCCATTTAACATTCTGGAGGTCAATTTCAAGCACCACCGAACTCTCTCAAAAATGGTCACCATTCGTTTATTAACCAATCTGAATAACTTGCCTTTCGCAAACCATTTGCCGGTGCTTGGTCTTGAACTTGAAATTAATCATCAAGCTCCAAAATTTCGGCTGAGTTACAAAATCAACCTCCCAAGCAAATCAGTACCGAAACCCAAATCTGACTTAAATCACATGAAGGTAAGAGAGTTGTTTGCATTTCCGAATTCATAAACTCAATGTGTCACTCAACCTCTCGGATTCCAGAGCTAAACATCACCAAATCTACTACATTCCACACCTAAAACTCATATATCATGTATACTCTCCTTAAAGACTTATAGTCTACTCACATCTATCAGCAAAAGACTTATCTGCATTTGCCAGTTCAAGTACTAAGATTAAGACAAATACTTGCACCTAAATTGGACACTTACGAAAACCCAAAAATTACTAAAAATGATTAGCAAAAGTGGGAATCTTGAGCATGATGGGTTCCAAAAACAGAGACTTTTAAATCCAGAAACCAGAGAAACCTCATTTGCATCAAAACAACATAAAGACTAAAGATTTACAAGTCCCACTAAGCAAATCTAGAAGCTGAATCTCGAAAAGAGGAAAGCACCTGTTGACAACAAGAACACCCAAGAAGAAACTGGCAATGCAAAACAGAGAAACCCATCTGGTGGAGACTCCATTGCCGACCTTGTGAGGTCTGCTCAGACCCATCTTCATTCACAAAGGCTTCAGCTTTAAGGAACCTTCTTCTCTTTGATTAACCTTTTGCCAGTAAGGTGGGGCTGAGGAGCGTTATGAAGAAGACAGAAGCAAACCCATTAGAGAAAGAGGACAGTAGACACCAACAAAACCATGTCCTGAAATAATAATAGACCCAAGTTTGAAAAGGAAAGGAAAAAAATTGATGGAGTTTAAGGTGAAGTGTTTTGCCCCTCACTTTTTGATCGATCAGCTTTCTTAAACCAATCAATTTCAGTCTCTGGGGAGATGGGCTACCTTGTAATTATGCTCCTCCCCATCTTATTATTCTGTCACGGGAAATATTAAATATTCGACTCGGACATAAGTCGTGAACGCTTTAACTACCAATAATGCCCCTTTATTATCAAGCAATGTATTGGCCGGCTACTTTCTCTGCCTCTCTGAGTCCATCCGTCTGTTTTCATTTTTTTGGTTTCATTGTCTGCCAACTTTTCTTTTTCTTTCAATTAATTTTTTAATTATTTGGAGTGAGATAGCAAGCCAACTCGATTACATTAGCGAGTTAGTAACATACTTATTCAGTCAGTATTTGAACTGAAGTTTGTGTATGAACCTGAAAATCTCTTAAACATGCTGACCACAAATTGGTGGGAATTGAGACTCGAACGCTAGACATGAAAATTTAATGCTAAACTGTCTCAACCAACATTACCACACCATGGTTAATTTTTCAATTGTTTATCCTTAATTTTCTTTCTCGTTTTGTAGTTAAGTAGCTCTAACCTCATTTGTTAAGTTGACTATGTTATTATTGATATTGTAATATCATGATACTATGGATTGTTTTACTTTCACCCCATTATAAATTATTCAAGTTTGAATATTGAATTAGTTCCCGCATTATGTTTGTGTTGTAAAATTCAAACTTCAAAGTCGGTGTTTCGATGCACATAGGGTACAATTGTTCATTACACGCAATAATCACTCGTACAGGACAGAATTGATATTATTTGTGGGTAGTCACCACGACTACTTGTCCATAACTCCATAATTTGATACTGCAAGCATAAAAGTTCAACAATCCTCGACATGATCATGAGCAAATCTTAAACGAAATGGCCTTTAGAGGTGATCTAAGGTTGTCTAGATCAAAATTTGGCACCTAAGACTCAGCATGATGCGACATCTGGCTATTTATGAAAACTCCCACAATCCATAATATATAGCTTGTAAAATTTGATTAAAAAAATAAGAAAGAGAAAAAGAACGAGAGTTGAATTGTTATCAAAATTATAACATAAACTAAAGGGAAAATGGTCCGTACGGTACCCGAATTTTTCTTCCTTATAATTTTTGGTACTTGAACTTAAAAAAATATCAATACTATAATACCCCGGAAAATCCAAATTAAATTCCGTGGATTTTTAGAAATGATTTCACGATAGTAGGAGCGAGTACGAAGCTTGGAAAAGTTGTGGAATTAGTTCGAACGATTTTATTTTCGAAAACGAACGTTATTTAGGGGCTCGTGGAAATTGACTTTTTATACATACGGAATTTGGGAAAACTTCCTTCATGAAAGTTGTAGAGCTCGTCGATACGATCTCGTGCATATGTGGAACGCAATATTCGGAGTTCGTATGAATAAGTTATGAATATTTGAAAATTGAGATTTTTCTATAAATAGGTGAAAAATCCGAATTATTTCATTAAGGACGAAATTTTCTCATTTTTGCGTTTTGGCCCCCGAAACTCTCCGTTCTCTCTCCTCTCCCACGCGGCCGAACCGCTCGACCCGACCCGGCCCCATCTCACTCCTCCGGCCTCCTCCGTCCCCGGACCCGGGCTCCCCTGGGATCGCCGGCCCACGACGAGCCTCCCTCTGGTGTCGCTTTGCTCCGCCGCTGCCCCGAAAGCTGGATCGAAGGAGCCACAGTTCCGATCGGTGACCCGACCGGAAAACCAATTTTCCGGCATCACCTCAACCGATCCTCTCGGTTTTGGGTTGTCCTTCTCCCCCTGATCATACCCATATGAGCCTTGCACGACGATTTTGAGTGTGGAGTGAAAGATCACGAGTTGAAGATTTCGACGTCTCTGATTCAATCTGGAATCTGATCAGACGCACGAGATTAATCCAACTTCCAAGCTTGATCTAGGACGATCTAGGCCAAACCAAACTTAGCTCCAGGTATGGAAGTCGATCACCCTTTCATTTTGAACAAGTTTGTAGTTGGTCGCTTTGCCATCGGAGGTGGTTGACCCGGAGTTGACCGCCGCGTTGACCGCCCACTGACCACCGCTTGTGGCGGCGCGTCAGACCATATTTCGAGTTTTCATTATCTAGGCGATGATCTATGCATCCATACGAGCGTTTTGATATATAACATGGTCATGTTAGAAAAAGTTGATAAATAGTGGATTTACGTTTTTACGTTACTATTTACGGTTTTTACGTTTTATCTTCGGTTTACGATCTGCGAAGATCAGACCATTGGTTTTGCTTCAAATTTAGATATGTTGATCGTATGACTGTACCGATGACTTTGTGAGGTCACGGGCGAAGATCCGACCGTTGGATCTTCGTATAATTGTAAAACAGTAATTCGGAAGGCGATTCGTGAGAATCTGACCGTCGGATTTTCATATAAAATTATGGAGATATTAGTAAGGGCAATTCAGGAAGATTGGACCGTTGGATCATCGTTTAATTTCAATCCGACCGTTGGATCATCGTTTAAGTACGTTTATGAGTTGTTGGCTAAGTTAAGATCATTATTGGATTAGGTGATCGATGGATTGATTTGGTGGACGATTCGGATTGATATATTTGGCTTTTTAGAAGACGCAGCTGGATTAGAGGTGAGTAAACCTCACGTGGTTCATATTACGAACCGAATAAATTTAATTACTTTATTTTTATCGCAATTGTGTGAAAATATTTGTGGAATAAATATTTGTTTTAAATCATATGGACTTGATCAACTACGGTCCATAGGTAAGTAAAATGATTTTATTGTACAAATGAATTTCACGGTTTTTATGCTTGAACTATAGTTGGTATTAGTGGTCATCCCTGAGCGGATGATTACGTATATATATATTTACGTGGAATATATATATTGGTTGATGTGTGATTGGTGTGATGAAATGATTGAGAATGGATTGGATATTATTCAAGCTATTAATCTCGCATTTTAATTGTTGAATAATGAAATGTTGATCATGTGGTGTGAAAGCTATTTTATATGCCCACTTGTGATTATGTGGAAATTATTTTAAGAAATAAAGATTTATCTTGAAATAATATGTCTCTTTATGTGGGTGTACATATACATATATACGATCTATAAATCATAAAGATTGTATTTTGTGAATTTGATTATGTCTGAGAAGTACAATTGTGAAGCCGAGTGATTTCTACAACCCCGTGCTTAAATGAATTACTGGTAAATGTGTTTTGGTGTTATGAGACGTTAAGCCTGAGCCCTAGTCCCTATAGATAGTGCACTATTATACTCTTAGGAAAGAGGTGTTCTCCTTGAGTATACATACTTTGGATTTGTCCTCTGTATGCTACGGCTTACCCGTGCTTTGGGTATAGTAGACATACCCTAGTACGTGGATTTGTGATTTGTTACCAGTCAACCTGGCTTACCTGTATTTTGGGTATAGTAGACATACCCTAGTACGTGGATTTGTGATTTGTTACCAGTTAATCCGAAAATTCACTAAAAAGAGAAGTGTGCTTATATTATCCTGATCAAATATCTATCTGTGATATATTGCTAATATGTGAAGGTGTTAGTGAAAAGAGAATCAAGCATGCTTTGCTTTAATGTTATTTCACATATTAATGTTGCAATATTTGTTGGTTGTGATCAGTCAAATGTGGAGTTTTAAAAGAAAGCATCGAGAATATACTTATATGTTTCTGTGATTTTTGGAGTTACCTTGTGAGTGTGTTGATTGTTTACTTGAGTTATAGTAAATATAATTGAATAAATCAACAGTTCTTTCTTGTTTACTCATATGGGCTGTCAAAAGCTTACCGGGTTTTGTGTTGTTGCAACTCCCGGTACACTATTCAAAATGTGTAGCGGGTAATCCTACAGGTCAGGAGAATCAGGGCAGTGATCGTGCGGTTTAGAGTATTAGTATTAGATTTATAGCATTTGTTTTGTGAGGAGAATTGTGCTCTCTTGAGCTTTATAATTTGTTTTGGTGAGAGTGTACTGTAATAAGTAGCTTGAGGATTTGGTTTATGTAATTATTGAGAGGTGTAATGTGCAGTTGATTTTGAGAAAAAAATTCTGAGATTATAAACAGGGTATTTGAGGTTCATGCTTCGAATATGAATTACTTAAATTCAGAATTCGGGGTGTGACAAATACGGTACATGAGATTCTCAACCCGACAGAAGATATGTACCTAGAGCCGTTAGCTCCGTTACGGAAGTTGCCAGGTGACAATTCTAAACTTAAAATGACAAATTTACCCTTTAAATTTTTTTTCTTATTTATTCTTTTTTATATAATAAAAAAAAAACAAAAGAAAGTTTTTTTTTTTTTTTCCATGAATGCAAAGATGAATGTTCACCGTCACTTCCTCCTTGCTTATCAGTTCTTATTTCTTACTTCTTCATTTCAATCATCCTTGAGAGCCAGCAGCAACAACAAAACCTCTCTATCTTGCCCCACTTCAACTTTGAAGTTTCAGTCAAGAGAGAGAATCCAAACACACCTTATAAAGGCCAACCCAAATCATCAAATTTCAAACATCTTCTTATCTTTATGGGTTTCTTTCCACCTTTGCTTTTCTGGGTTTTCTTTCCCAATTTGATTCCAATCTCGTCCCACCTAGTTGACTTGAAACTAAAGAAAAATCAAACCCATTTCCTTCTTTTTGAAAACCCCATAATGCTTCTCTACTAAAACCCCCATTGACCTTTCTTCCTCTCTTTCTTGAAAAAAAAAAAAAAAACCAGACCCACGAGAGAGGGAGCCATTTTTGTTTGATGGGTGTGTTTTAATTTCAAAGAGGCTCGAGAACAACGACGACTAAAGAAGCCTTGCCGGTCTCCGTCGGGGCTTCGTCTGCGAACAAGCGAAGATGTTCCAATCTTATGCCTTTCGTCGTGGCCCTTGTGGTCATTGCAGAGATCTCGTTCTTGGGTAAGATTGATTTGGCTAATAAAGCTGTTGCCGATTCTTGGACGGAATTATTCTCGCCGAGTTCGATGGTGGGTCGTGATGATTTGGGATAGAATGTTGAGTCGAAAAATCCAATTCCAAATTTGCGCCCCGTTTGGAAACAAGATTTTGATTTGGTTTTGAATTAAAATATGTAGAATTGAAATACTTGTATTTGAAATTTTATTGTTTGGATTGAAAAAGGATATGTGAAGATTTAAAATTAAAGATTTGGATTTTGCAATATTAGAACACAGCATCCAAATTAGCCAAGTCAACCATCAAAGCAATCTGCAACTTGACTCGGAGGGGATATAGAAGAAGTTACAGAGGCTGTTAACGTTAGTGACCGAGGGGGTCTCTAGTTAGCTTTAGAAAGAGAGGGAGAGAGAGAGAGAGAGTGACACAAGATGTATAGTGGTTCGTCTCCGCCTTAGCGGGAAACTACGTCTACTTGAATGTTTAACTAGTGTGTTCAGGCCTTGCGGCCCAAAGGGATTACAAAAGATGTAATGGGATGGATTGTAATGGAATGTCTTTCTAAGTGGGAGGAGAGTTCCTTTTATAGGTGAAGGAGTGCTCTTCCTTTACATGGTTTTCAATGTGGGACAAGCAAAGATAACTATTCTAGTGTAGAAAGCCTAGTTTGTGAGGGCAACTTTGCAAGGCCGGAAAGGTGGCTTCCCGGCGACGGATTTGCGACTTCCGGATACCGTAGCGTAGCTTGAACATAGGGCTACAAGATGCAAGTCTCGGTTGGGCCTCACCATGGCTTGTGGATGTCCCAAAGAGGGTGTTACTTATGCTTGGTGAGATAGCAAATACTCCATATTGTTGGAGGTATGTACAGAGGCTGAGCTGAAACGTAGAGAGAGAGAGAAGATCGGGTTGGAGTCGGCGGCAAAGAGCTCAGCCACCGTCGCCGGAGTAAAGGACTAGTCGCCGATGTAGAAGAAGCTACATAGGTTGAGCCGAGAGAGAGAGAGAGAGAGAGAGGAGATCAAAGGATGTGCAAAAACCTTGGAAAGAGGGAGACGAGAAACGAAGAAATGGAGCCTGCAATCTGCGTTTTTTCCCTTTAGTTGAAGACCTGAAGATTTCAAATAACTAGGGTTGTTCGCATATCAAAAAAAAAAAAGGCTGGGGCTTTCGAGTTGAGGCGATAGGAGAGAGAGAGAGAGAGATACAGAGATGCTTAGACAAAAAATAATAATAATTAAAGCATGAAAGGACGAAAATACCCTAAAAAATTGACAACTGGCAATCTTCGTAACGGAGCTAACTGACATATGTACCAATATTCGGTCGGGTGAAGAACCTCAGGTACTATATTGATATTTTTTGAAGTTCAGGTACCAAAAGTTATAAAGAGAAGAAGTTCGGGTACCGTACAGACCATTTTCCCCCTAAACTAAAATATATACTTTGTAGTTTCACTTACAAATGTTTGATGTGATTTTCATAAGAGTAAAACCCACCATTAGGGTCAAAACGTTTCTCCACTGGACAAAATGATACCCAACTTTCAAAAGTGATCAAAATGATACCTAAATTTTTAAAAGTGATCAAAATGATACGTAAATTTTTAAAAACAAATCAACTTGATACTCAACTTTCAAAAGTGATCAAAATGATACCTAAAGTTTTAAAAATAAATCAATTTAATACCTCGGTTTAATTTTTTGTAACTTTTTGTTAAAATTGATCACGTGTGGTGCAGTATTTTATGGGGTTATAATAATATTTTACACAAAAAACTATTTTTCAATTATTTTTTATTTTACTTTGTTAATTCTCTTCTTCTTCTTCTATCTCTGCCTCTCTCTCTCTTCCCATTTTTCTTTGTTTCTTTAAAAGTTGGGAAACATCCGAACTTTATTTGTTTCTACGATCAATGGTAGAATTGAAATTGAATGGAAGATTTGTTTTTTTAATTCTATAGAAGAAGAAGATTGGGTTATAGATGATTGATGGCCCTCTGACCACAAATCACTTCAATTTTCGTGCTTGATTTTGCATTTGATTTAACAAATAAGTTAAAAAAAAAAGGCTAAATACTGACTACTACGTAGTTTGGGTCTAAAATCAATTCAGTCTCTAAACTTCTAATTTCATCAAGAACACCCCTGGACTTTTAATTTTGATCTAATAAGTCCAATTTGTTAGTCTTCCGACAATTGAGTCATTTAACTTGTTGACGTGGTTTATATATGGCCTATGTTTAATGATGTGGTGTTGAGGTGGTCTGCATAGTCAATTTTGGAGTGAGTCCCACTATTAGAAATCTATCAAATAAATAGTTTTTCAACAAATTATCCAACTATAACTTGAACCCAGAACAGAATATTAATGAATTGGACATATTAGATCAAAATTGAAAGTACAGGGGTGTTTTTGATGAATTAGAAGTCCAGGGAGTGAATTGATTTTGGACCTAAACCACAGAGTAGTAACCAGTATTTAGCCCTAAAAAAAATAAACTGAGGTATCAAATTGATTTGTTTTTAAAACTTTAGGTATTATTTTGATCACTTTTGAAAGTTGGGTATCAAGTTGATTTGTTTTTAAAAATTTAGGTATCATTTTGATCACTTTTGAAAGTTGGGTATCATTTTGTCCGGTGGATAAAAGTTTTGACCCTAGTGGTGGGTTTTACTCTTTTCATAAAGCTGGCTTTTGTTTTATATTGATTAATTATCGTTAACCATGCACTGCTTCATGAACCATGCACTGCTTTCCGAATTTAAAGGGGACACAAAAGCTTAAGATGCTAAAGACTTCGAGGGTAGTTTAGTCCAAATGCAAAAGCGAAGGAGGTGGTGATGAAAATGAACCTTTCTTTCTTTCTGCAGCAGAATCCAGAATTCAAAAATTTAAAGGCGGAAATAAAAGGTAGGTGAATGGCGATGGCGTAAACGGGGCAAGAAGAGGAGGGTATTATGGTCAAATCAGGCGCGCAATCCCGCACGAAATGCTGGAGGGACAGCCACGTGTACTGATGAGTACGAGACAAGACGACGTGAGTACATGATGAGATCGACTACTTAAGATGCATACACCACTGTTTACCATTATTGCCCTTCCTCACGGGGCCCTATTGACTCCCTTTGACTGTGGTCCCCACTTCCTTTTCTCCACTTTTTTTTTTTTTTTTTTTTGTTAACTTTGTTTATAAGTTTACCTATGAGGCTAGCAATGAGTATCAGATCAAGAAGTAGTGGTGGATTTTCTGATATGTTTTGTTTTCTTGCTTCTTTATAATATTCATGGGCTGCAACTTGAGCCAAAAGTTTAATCTTTAGGCATGGAGCTGTATTGATCTGCTGTGTTTCTTTCATTGTTTTATCCAGTACAATTTTCCATGTCGTATTTTAGGCCCCTATCTTATTTATTTTACCAAAATATTTTGTGCCATCCCCACATGTTGCAGAAGATAATAGTTGCAGTGTTCTTAAACCAGTCCAGCATTGATGCTTACCATCAAATAATCAGATATTCAATGACAGGGCTAGAAATTTATCTTTATAGAAGCCTAGTGTAATTGTTTAGAGTCTAAAATTCGTGGATAATTTCTTTAGGGGTAATGAAGGATGTGGTGTTAGCTCAGTGGTTAGAGCACCCACTACTTAAAATCTAGGTCCTGGATTCGAATCACCATGGGGTTAGGAGTGAAATCATTTGATCATCTTTTTTACATTAAAAAAAGAAAAGAAAAAATGAAGGATATTGGAGTGTAGCTGATTCGAGGAGATAATGCTGATTCTTTGCTCAATAATGGACTAGTTATAGGACTCTAAGAATTTGGAGTTGTATGTGCTCCATCTTTGCAGCATGGGCATTTGAGTTTTTTTTTCTTTTCTTTTTTTCTGATAAAGTTCAGGTGTTGAAAGTGGAATTCCATCTCATTTTATGGTCTAGAGTAGTTGAGAATAATGGAGCCATGGAGGCCACCTGCTTAGTTTGTACATAGGGATGGAAACATATAGGTTTTATTGTTTGCTAGTTTCTTGAAACAGGAAGGAAGATTCATTCTTAATTGTGCTAGCTCGTTTGGTATCATTTCCTCTGCAGAGCATCAATTGCATGTGAGATGCCAAAATGGTTTTCTCTGAAGTTTGGAAATAACCTTTCCTCTCTCGCTGGGTTTTCTCTCAACCACATTGAGAGTCGGTGGCTTCACTCCTTGCCCTTCATGGGCAATTTTCCCTGGGTTCTATCCCAGATCTGAGGCTTCGTGCCTCTATTTTCGGCTATTTTCCCTTTTGTTTCCCTCCTTTGTTTGCTCTGTTTTATACTTTCTAGTCTTTGGTTTCCTTTTGGGTTTGTTTTCAGACCTGATTGATTTACCCCAGTTCCTTCCAGTCCAAATTTCAACTTCTTTCTCCTCTCAAATCTTTGGCCACCTTGGATTGTTGCTACCTCTAGAGCTTTTCCTTCTGCCATGGATTGCATATATGCTCCTCGGAGTACTGTTTTAAACAGGGCTTTCCCGTTATGGCGCGTAAATCCGGTGAATACGGTTGTGCCTCAAGGGGGGACTGCACACTCTTTGACTGTCTGTCCCTTTGATCCCTGTGTGGATCTCCTGTATCTTTCTCTTGTTCTGGTTTCTTTGTCGACAGAGGGCGATCTCCTCCTTGGAGATGATTTGAGTTTTGTGCCTCTATTTCTTGATTTTGGCTGGGTTTATCTCGATCGGCTCCGCCATCGGTGTGATGCTGTCCACATGTGTTGTGGGAATGAGTTGCTGGGTTGCGTTTCAGGTGGTGGTGTGTGTGGGCTCGTTTGTTGGGCCTTTGTTTCTGTTTTTTCTTGGTTGGCCCAGTTTGGGTCTTTGTTTTTTGTTCCTGTTTAATATAAGCTACTCTTTTCTGCCAAAAAAAAAAAATGGTTTTCTCTAATTCTTGTAAATATGTCATTCTACGATTCAATCATATATATCTAAAAATAGAAAGAAAAAAAAGAGAGGCAGAACTCCACACTAATTACACACACACACACACACACACGTATATCCAGTGGCGGATCTAGGATTTGAATTTGGGGTGGGCTACATATTCAAGTGTCTTCTTTTGGGCGAAGCTCAAAAAAATTTTCGGTACAACTATGCACAAATGTAAGAAATATCATTATGTATTGTCGTCGACGGAAGTCAGGAGGCGAGAATATTTGGAAAAGAACAAGCAGTGACTTATTGGCTATGATAACGAGAGTGAGAAACCTGCTGAGTGAAGAAGAAAACGAGGACTCAATCGCTGATTAGTGATGAAAATGACTGAGAGGAGACTGAAAACCTATTCCTAATTATTTTCGGATGGGCTTTAACATCAAGACGACAACATTTTGTTGACACTATATATAGAATTTTTTTTTTCTTCAAAATTTTCGGGCGGGCTTGAGCCCACCCCATGATGTATGTAGATCCGCCAGTGCGTATATCATAAAAACCTTCTTGGAAATGTATGTATTCTTCTGGCCGGTAAAATTAGGCTCATGCATAACCATTCATTCAAGCTATATATATCATTCCTATTCCTGCGCGCTCAACCTACTGAAAATTTCAGAGTCATACATAAACTAATACGGTGAATGATGGATCCTAATTAAGCATGCATTTGAGATGCCCAGACTTATCTGGTTCTAGTGGTCCTGTACTCCTGTGGATTAAAGCTATATTTACCTAAAATATCATTTTCCATATTTTCACAACATGTGAATAAAAAGTCCCAAGTTATAGTTGATTTAGTAATACAATTGACTCTGTCGATCAAACTGGGATTTGAAAACTGTATGGCAGGGCATCTAGAATATAGAAGCTAAAATACCAAGTTGGTATTTTAGATAAACTAACATGGTGAATGATAAATCCTAGCATAGATAAACTAATATGATATTCTAGAATATCAACTAAAATTCCAGTCATAGATAAACTAATATGGGGAATGATAATTCCTCAGCATGCATTTGAGAATTATAAGATGCCCATGTTTTTGTTCTAGTGGTCCTGTGCAATAAAGCTTTAATTATTTACCTAAGATATCATTTTCCATAGTTGATTTAGGAATGCATCGACTCTACTGATCAAGCTGGCCGGGATTTGAAAATTCTGTATGGCAGGCAATGAGGGCATCTAGAATATATAAGCTAAAGGATTAAATACTGTTTACTCCTTGAATTTTTGCCCTAAAAACACTTCAATCTCTGGCCTTCTAATTTCACACGTTTAATCCTTGTACTCTTAAATTTTGGACCAATAGGTCAATTCCATTACTTTCTGTCCAAAAACTCAGTTAACTTGCTAAAGTGGCAGTAATTTCGTAGAAAAATGTCCATTATACCCTCACTTCTTTTTTCTTTAATCCTTTTCTCTTTTCTTTTTTTTTTCCTCTCTGTCACTGGAGGTCTTTGTCGTCGTCTCGCTCTCGTTGTTGTGAGATTCAAAGGGTTTGGCCGAACCGCATCTGTACATTCATTCTCCATCGGAACCGGGAAATCGCTCTCTTCTTTGCTCGATTCTTGCTTGACAGCAGAGCTTTAAGGCCAGGAACATGTACGCCAATCTTTCCCATTCCAAGCGCAACCCAAGTGAGTCCGATTTGCATGTGTGTTCGATTTGAGTGGTCAAGTTTTGATCTTGGTTAGAAGTTAGGTCTTTTGATCAATTTTTGTTCGTTGATTTTGAAAGAGTAAGGACTAGGGTTTTGCAGGTCTCCATTGGAGAAGAGGGAGATTTTCATTTCGGATATGGTTTTGGGCGGCGGAACAATGGCATTGGTGATGGCAGTGGGGATTGAGGCATGAAGTCGTTTGGCCTGGAATTGGGATTTGATGGTACTTGGGGTTTTTGCAGGGTTTGGATGGAGCTCATGGATTGTTGATGATTGAGGCATGGAGCTCCGTCTCCTCTCGGGTTTTTGTCAATGGGAGAGAGAAGAATTTGACAATGGGTTTTGTTTATTTGAAGGAGGAGGGGAAGGTTGCAGAGGAGATCGACGGAGGCGTTGTGCTGACTGCTGAGGTTTCTGCAGGGGAGAGAGAAGAAGAGATAAACTGGATTTCAAAAAAGAAAGCTAAAATATTCAAAAAGCGAAATGAAAAGAATGAAACTTTGAAAACCCATATGGGGAAGAACAGTGCACGACCATTGGGAAGTGACGAGGCTGAGATTCTGGAGACTGATGTCTATGTCGTGAAGTGCGGTTTTGGCTGAAAAAGAGCGACTAATCCATGAAACAGTGCGTTGGGTGAGAGTTGCTTTGAGGTGTAGGAGATAAGAATCCAAATGAGAGGAGTGGGTGCGGAGTGAAGTGTGAAGAGGATGAGCTTTGTGAAGAAGATCTTGGTGGGTTTGGAAGTGCTGGTTCAGAATGCTGAGGTCTTTGCAGGGGAGGGAGAAGAAGAGGTAAACCGAAAAAAAAAGAAAAAAAAAAAAAAGAAGAGAAAATAATAAATTAAAAAAAAAGTGAGGGTACAATGGACATTTTCTGGCAGAAGAACTGCCACGTCAGCGAGTTAACGGAGTTTTTGGACAGAAAGTAACGGAATGGAAACCACGTGGTGTGGTGTGTTGGTCGAATGGCCTAGTCTGGAACCCCTAGGTCTAGCGTTCGAATCCCAGCTCCATCCCGTGGCCAGCAGATTTGAGGGACCATTTGGGTTCGTGCGTCTGCGGTGCAGTAGATTAGTCTGGCTTTGCCAGGCTTTCGCCGCAATGTCGGTGCATGTGTCCTGGCGCTGGGATACCACTGCATGGGTGTGTGAGTTACTAACAACTAACCCGATCAAAAAAAAAAAGTAACGGAATGGACCTATTAGTTCAAAATTTAAGAGTACAAGGACTAAATATGTGGAATTAGAAGGCCAGGGACTGAAGTGTTTTTCAGGCAAAGTTCAAGGACTAAACAGTATTTAATCCTAAGCTAAAGGATTTGGCTTCTCTGCTATAACTATAATTTGCTAGAAAAAAAAGTGCATCATCTGGCCCTTAAAACTTCTTGATGTTTCTTGATGTGGCATCAGCTGGCCCTTAAAACTATATCTGACGGCTATGATGAAATCTAAGCAAATTATAGCAAAGTAAATTATAGCAGAGAAGCCAAGTCCTAAGCTAAAATACCAACCAATGCAATCTGTGTGTGAGTCATAAAAAATTATGGGTCTTTCTAAATGTACCCAACAAATTTCTACGTAGACCTAGCAAATTTATTTGTTTATAAATATTTTTAATTAAACCACCTAATTTCCCAAACTGCCCTTATCTTATCTTATCTTGTACCCAGCAAAAAAACGAAGTGATGGAAACTTCGCGTCGTCTTCCTCGTGATTCGCTTAACCCTAATTGCAGATTGCTTATCTGCTAATTCAGATACATAAATTTCAAGCTCAGTTTGATTAAAGAGGAAGAGAGAGGGTTGAGGAAGGGACCGGATGGTTTGCGAAGAAGGGCTTCACAACAAACATAAACAATTCAATTCTGAGACCAAATTTTGAATTTTGAATTTTGAATTGCAGAGAAAGAAGAAAAAAGAAGAGAGGTACCTCAGTGAAGGCGTCCGAAGCAGACGGGAGGGCAGAGGTATTGGAGGAGGTGGGTCGGGACGACTCAAACGGGGGAGGATGCTACTTTGTGCTCCATGCCGTCGTCGTCCGATGAGTTATGGTAATGGAGGCCATTTTGGCCTTCTTCTGCTTCTGCTTCTTCTTCTTCGGAGGAAGAATAGCCCTGGACGAGTGCTAAGCTCATTGTCTCCTATTCAAACTTTTACAAGAGAATCAATCAAATGGGTGCCAAATGATCAACGTGATCTTCCACACCAAAATGATGAGAACTATGCAAGCAACTCAAGATCTTAATGTAGAAAGGGTTGTCTGATCCAAAGGAAAAAAAAAAAAAAATTAGAGTGATTAAACAAAAATCTGCAGTTGGATCATGGCATAAAACCAAGAAATTGAGATCAGCCGCAAATAATAGCTGTACAAGAATGATTCCACATGCACATTACACTTGGACACAGATTGTGTTTCCCGCCAATTCACGGTAGCCAAACAAAAAGCAACTACAGAGAATAGCAATATTTCGAGAAACAGAGAGGAGAAAAACAGAGATTCATTTATGCATGCAAATGATTCTGAAGAAGTCGAACCCGATTCTTAGACCAAAGAATGGCTTGTTCTGGGTGTTATGGTGTATACAGGTGCCAAATGGGTTTCGATATGCTCTGGGGCATTGCAGCTCATCTTGTTGGGAAGAAGATTAATTGGTATGAAGCTGGGAAGTTTTCTATCGCCTTGTTGGCTGTTGTTTCTTTAGCTGGGTACAAGAAAAGGTTAGTATGGGAATTTAGGTGGTTTAATTAGAAATATTTATAAACAAATAAATTTGCTAGGTTTTTTTTTAATGAGAGAGGAAAATTCCCCCCAAATTTATTAATAAAAGAAGAAAGAAGAAATACTAACTAGATAGGGGGGGACATGAACCTAACCCCTCCAGTAAGAAAATTGAAAGACATCTGACCAAACAACCAAGCAAAAACTACCGAAAGCGAAAATTAGGAAGCCCCATAAAATCTCTATTGCAAAAAGAAGCAACAAAATCGGAGGGCGAGTCCCACCAAACCATAGTATCTGAAGTGAGACCAAAGTTTGCAAGAGCATCTGCAACTTGATTCCCTTCCCGAAATATATGAGAGCACCGGAATTGCATTTGAGAGATGCGGTGTAAGCAGTTACCCCATTCCACTCGAATTTGCCAAGGCACCAAATTGGGTGATTTAAGAAAATGAAGAACTAGAGTTGAGTCAACCTCCAACCACACATGTTTCCAATCTCGAATCCAAGCTAGCTCAATTGCTTTAATAACCGCCATTACCTCAGTTGCCACTGAACTTGGAATGTCAAGATTAGAACAAAAGCAACCAAGAAATGTACCCTTGAAATCCCGAAACACACCACCATAGCCAGCCTGACCTGAGGCACTCCTCCAAGAGCCATCTGTATTAATTTTCACCCAACCCATTATAGGAGGGATCCAATTAACCTCAATGATTGAAGGAGCTCTACGTGGCCTGCATGTAGCCCCAAACCTTTTCAAAACAATTAGCTCTTGCACATTATTAAACATAGTACCTGAACCAAGCTTACTGGAAGCTAAGATCTGTCCATTAATCAATTGATATGCCTTGGGTAGCTCGACAATAATTCCATCATATTTTACCTTGTTTCTGAAGTGCCAGATACACCATAGCACCACCACAAATGATGCAAGCCAAAGTTCACGTAGTTGGGGACTACGACCAGCCAACCCATGATGCAATATGTCCACAAGAGAACCATGAAGCCCACCCAAATCAAACAACTCTGCCATACGCCGCCAAATTGTTGTCGCGAAGGAACAAGACAAAAAAATATGATCAATGGACTCACCGTGATGATGACAAAGAACACATCTTGATGCAAGAGATACCCCACGTCTTTGAAGAAAATCCTCTGAAAGAACACGTCCTTTTAAAACTTTCCAAGCCAAGAGGGACATGCGGGGAGGAATAAATTTAGACCATATTAATTTTCCCCAACTTACTGTAGGAAATTTGTGACGCAAGAAACTATATGCATCACGAGCCGTTAGCTGCCCCGAAGGTTTAGCAGAGGAACATGCTCTTGAATAAAAGCACAGAGACCAGGAAAGTGAAGAAGAAGTAGCTGGGTTTGTTGCTGGGTACATTTAGAAAAACCCAAAATCATTTAAGTCGCTCTTTTGTCATTTTTGTTCCAGAATATGAATATGAACATCGCAAAAGATAAAAGACCTGGTAATAGCCATGTTGGGTGATCAGTACTCAATTAATTTGTGGGATTAATCAAATCAGTAAATCACTAGGGAGCTTTTGAAGTTCTATCACCTTCTTTGGTTCCTGGCTAGCTTTTTGTTTCCAGCAGAACACAGACCTCTAGTACCTATTGTTTTTTTCCCAAAGCTATATAACCATTTTCATTTCTGCAATTCTGCATTCTCTAATTTCCCATTTAGAGGTTACTTATTTACCAAGCAAGTGGGCCAGAAAATGAATGAATGCCCTTTGTTTTTTTGCAACTAAATAGTCAAGAGTGGAGGGTTATTGTCAATAATAAATATTCAAGCAAAGGCCATACCAGGCTGTTAACCTTTTAACTTTATGCATAAGCAGAGATGCTTCCTTTGAATCTGTCCAAGACCTTTGTATTACCCTTCCAAGTTTTCTTTGGTCCATTTCCCTTTTGGGTCAAGAATTACTTAAGCTTATCGATCAGAAGCAATATAATCCTTCCAGTAAAGTATGGAACATCTAAATTGAAGTATATATATATTAATTCACCAAAATCAAATATATATAGTTAGTAAGCTAAAATTTCATCAATCATTAGATAATCTACTAAAATCATTAAGACAATAAGACTGCCAACATGGGTATCTAAATCTATTTCGTGTGATCCACATGAAGGTTGACATTGAAAGCTAGCTTGACTTCGCAACACATATTTTCGTAATTTCCCACCTCTTTCATGAACTTGACCCCAGTCTCCAAGCTATTGGTCCTCAAAAAAAAAAAAAAAAAATACTTGGCCACCAACAACCCTTATGCTGTTTATAAAAAGATCATTTTCTTGATCCATAATTCAATAATAATAGAGTCATCGATCTCTAGCTCGATCAACATGTTAATCCTCAGTTGATCTTTGGTCAGCCTCCTCATCTTCTCTCTTTCTCCAGAAAATATGACCAGCCCAATAAGTTCAGTAGTACTTGGTTTCCTATGCCTTCTCTGTGTTCTGAATGACCAGGGAATATCGATAACAGTGGCCGCGGCTAAGACTAATAGCCGTGTATGTAATACATCATTATATATATATATATTTATCAACATCATATCTTCTTCTTAATTTAAGCCTGAATAGGGTGTCCTAATACCTGCATATGTTCTTTAACTAATTGCAGGTTCACATTGTTTATCTGGGAGAGAGGCAGCATGACAATCCCAAGTTGATCACGGATTCTCATCATGATTTGCTTGCCACCATAGTTGGAAGGTAATTAATTTACAGGTAGTTAATTATATATCCGATGAATTTGAGTTCTAGGATGCTTCAATTTATGAGTAACATGTATGTTGGTTCTTATGCTACAGTAAGAGCTTGGCCTCGGAATTGATGGTATACAGTTACAGACATGGTTTCTCTGGATTTGCAGCCAAGCTTACGGAGGCTCAAGCCCAAAAATGTGCAGGTATCTTTCTAACTTGATGAAATAAAGATATCTGAATTTGCAGTGATCAGAAAATTCATGAAATATTTTAACTTCAGCTCATGTACTGGTCATTAATATGTACTGTTCTAAACTTATTTTCATGAGCTTAATGAAATTATTCTAGAGTTGCCTGATGTTGTTCGAGTCATACCAAATACTCTATACAAGCTGCAAACTACTAGGAGTTGGGATTTTCTTGGCCTCTCTCCTCAGTCACCTTCAAGTAATATTCTTCCCAGTAGCAACATGGGTGATGGAGTTATCATAGGTGTCCTTGACACAGGTGACTTCTCTCTTCCTCTAGCTCTCTCATACGCACGCACACTCGCGCTCATATGAAAACGTACACCTACTTATGTAACACAATGACTTAAGCAGGTATATGGCCAGAGTCTAAATCTTTCAATGAAGAAGGCCTAGGGCCAGTTCCATCCCACTGGAAGGGTATCTGTGAATCTGGTGAAAAATTTAATGCCACATTGCATTGCAATAGAAAAATCATCGGAGCACGTTGGTTCAACGATGGAATACTTGCTGAGTATGGACAGCCGTTGAACACATCTGAAAGAACTGAATTCATGTCCCCAAGAGATGCACATGGACATGGCACTCACACTGCTAGCACTGCAGCTGGTTCTTTTGTGACTAATGTTAGTTACAAGGGCCTTGGTCATGGGACAGTTAGAGGGGGTGCCCCAAATGCTCGATTGGCTGTTTACAAGGTTTGCTGGAATGTGCTTGGCGGTCAATGCTCAGGAGCTGATATGCTCAAAGCTTTTGATGAAGCCATACATGATGGAGTTGATGTGTTGTCACTCTCGATTGGGGGTTCAGTTCCACTCTATTCGGATGTGGATGAACGTGATGGCATTGCAACTGGCTCCTTTCATGCTGTGGCCAGGGGAATTACTGTTGTTTGTGCAGCTTCAAATGATGGACCTTCGGCGCAGACAGTTCAGAACACATCACCTTGGATCATAACTGTTGCAGCAAGCACCACGGATCGAGCATTTCCTACTTCCATAACTTTAGGAAATAACAAAACTTTCCTGGTACTGTTTCTTTTCTTCGATTGTGTGGCAAGTTACATTTTTGGGATTTTGAACCATAGTAATGGATTTTCTACAGCAATTCATATACTTAATTGTTCTTCTAGGGTCAAGCTATGTTTACAGGACTTGAGATTGGTTTTACAAGCTTGATATATCCGGAGTCTGGAGGGCTTCAACCTACTGCTACAGGGTACCATGATCTGCCAAGTTCTGTTTACTTGCTTAAAACAATGTTTCATTCTGTTAATTAACTGCTTATAACATTTTGATGAAGTACCCTTTTGCAGTGTCTGTGAATCCCTCTCACTTAACAAAACCATGGTATCTGGAAAGGTGGTTCTATGCTTCACTTCACTCGGTCGTAGGAGAGCTGTAACAAGTGCTTCAGCTACTGTGAAAGAAGCTGGCGGTGTTGGCCTAATCGTAGGAAAGAATCCAACTGAAGGCTTGTATCCATGTAGTGATGACTTTCCTTGTATTGAAGTTGACTATGAGATAGGCACCCGAATAGCGTTTTATATCCGATCTACCAGGTAACACTTGGACATTCTCACCATTTTTGGCATTGATTAGTATTGAAAGGTTTATTTCTGACCCTCAAATTTTGAATGGGATGCAAAGATATCCTCTTGTGAAGTTGAACCGTTCTAAAACAATTGTGGGCAAGCCAATATTAGCCAAGGTTGCCTATTTTTCATCTCGGGGACCAAACTCCGCAGCACCAGCAATTCTCAAGGTATCCATTTCGATTTTGAGTATAGTTCACAGTGGAACTTCTGGCCTCTGCTTATAGTACATTTTCTTTCTTATTTCTTGGTGGACAGCCAGATATAGCTGCGCCTGGTGTGAACATATTAGCTGCAACTTCTCCACTTGATTCATTTGTGGATGCTGGATATGTCATGCACTCGGGAACATCGATGGCAACTCCTCATGTCTCAGGCATTGTGGCTCTCCTCAAAGCACTGCATCCTAACTGGTCTCCAGCAGCCATTCGATCAGCACTAGTCACAAGTGGTATACACATTTTCATGACTCTAAATCTTTAATACTGTGTCATTGTTTTTGACTTACAGTACATTTGCAAGTTAATTATATTCTCATATTTCCTGCAGCATGGAGGAATGGTCCATCTGGTTTACCAATTTTTGCCGAGGGATCTCCTCAAAAGTTGACCAATCCTTTCGACTTTGGAGGTGGCATTGTGCACCCGAATGCAGCAGCAAACCCGGGTCTTGTATATGACATGGGTGCAGCAGACTACATGCATTATCTATGTGCCATGGGCTACAACAACTCTGCCATATCAAGGCTCACAGGCCAGGCCACAACATGTCCCATAATGAGACCTTCTATTTTGGACATTAACCTACCTTCCATAACCATACCAAGCCTCAGAAATTCCATTACTGTAACAAGAACTGTCACAAATGTAGGAGACCCTAAATCCGTTTATGAAGCTACAATTGATCCTCCATTGGGAACAGTGGTATCTGTAAAACCCAATCCTTTGGTATTCAACTCCACGGTTCAGAAACTCACTTTCGAGATTACAATTTCCACAACCCACCAGATGAACACAGGGTACTACTTTGGAAGCCTTACATGGACTGATAGAGTGCATGCTGTGAGAATTCCCTTGTCTATGAGGACAGAGTTTTTACAACATTTTGCTGATGATCACTGAAGTGACTAGTGAAATATTCCCTATTACACTTTAGTTTTCAGATCTTTCTATTCATTCACATATATATGAAAATACGATTTTAATTATCAATTATTCATGGTTTTTTTTTGTCGTTCAATGTTAGCTGAAATAGGAATATTGTTCAGCACTTAAAACAACATTCTGCTATAGTTTTCGGATGGCATTGTTGTCAATCTCTGCAAAACAAATGACACATATCAAAGGTTTAAAAACATATGATTGGAGAAACCCACAGAAAGTCCCGCTCCAATGTTAGAGAGGCATCCAATACCAGAATAAGGTGGAGAAACCAACAAAGGATTGGAGGTAGTCTGGTGCACCCAAATGATATGGCAAGTGAGGCTAACGATGTCCATGACAAGTGAGGTTAACAATGTCCATGGTAAGTGAGGTTAACAATGCCAATGTCTAATGAAGCTAACAACGTCCACGACTAATGAGGGTAACACTAAACATGCTTAATGAGGCTAACGGTGCTCATGCATGCTCGGGCCTATGAAAGCTATGTTAACGGTGTCCATGAAACGAGACGTCATTTGTTTTTTCAACCTCATGGAATCTCTCAAATAAAAGTTTTTATTTGAAACCATGATTTTTCACCAAAAATTGTGAACTATACCACACGGTTTTTTGGCCTAAAATACATGTTCTTATTTTTTGATCAAAAAAATTTCCACCCCTTAGTCATGATTTTGAAGCAATTTTAGAACTGACAGAATTCGAAAAATCTAAACCCTGTTTAAGGATATCTCTATTTGTGTTTGGCCCAAACTCTAGGTTACTTGACCTAGTGGTAATAGGGTTAAATTAGAAGGATCTAGATTCCTATTCAATGTACGATTACTTTCCTTGTACGATTGAGATTCTATGCATTGTAATCCTCTATATAAAGAGGCCCCTATTATCAATGAGAATACACAGCAAATTCCTCTCAATTTCAGTTTCCCTACAACACGTTATCAGCACGAAGCCCTCCCTGAAACCTAATATTCGTAGCCTTCAAATCCTAGAAACCTCCGCCGCCCACCTTGAAGATCTTACCTCCAGAAGCCCAGAACCGGCGGCGCTGCCCCCAGAACCGGTCGGAAAATACCTGGACCGGCCCCTGGAAATACCGAAAACCTCTCTGCCCGGTTCGAAGTCTTCCTCATAGCCTACTGCCTCCATACTCCACCAGAAGCTGTAGCCTGACCCCAGATCACCAGAGCCGAAAATTCACCACCGGAACCGGCCGCCTGAAGCAACTGAACCACCGAACCGCCGCCTGCATCATCTGCCTCTGCTTCAGTCAACCGAGCCCATATCTGGTCAACCCTAGGCCCAGAACTCAGCTCGGCCCAACAGCAGGAGAAGACAGCTCGGCCCAGAAGACCTGAAGCCCAACCTCTCAGCCCACTGACGTCAGCCTGCCACGTCAGCGCTCACGCAAGCGTCCAGTCAGCAGCCCACGTCAGCGTCAGAGTGCCACATCAGCAACCGGCCGCCACGTCAGCACCTCGGTCAACGTCAGTCAACCCTCCGGTCAACGACCGGTCAACCTTTTTCCGGTCGATTTCTGGCAACTTTTCCGGCCACTTCCGGCAACTTTTCCGACCACTTTTTCCGGGCGACTTTTTCCGACCAAATTTCCCGGAGACTTATTTCGAGGTATTTTTTACTAAACGTTCCCGTTTTTTAGAGTTTTTAAATTCAATTTCTCTTCTTTTCTCGGGGACTTTCAACCTCCCTTCTTCTACCCCCCTTTCTTCTTCATAGGGGAGACCAAAAGCCGAACTGTGGGGGTTCGTGCTCACTCCAAGCTTGGAGCTTGTAGAGTCCTCCAAACTTAGAGTTTGTTGAGATAAAACGATCGACTGTAAACATCATCGTTTCGATCTAATCCAACCCATCTTGGAATCGAATTTCTTGGAAGCGACTACGCTCGGAAATTCCTAATTTCTTGGAAGCGAATACGTTCAGAAATTTTATATGTTTTCGTGGTAGCTTTTTCCGCTCCGAAACTAACCCTTTTCTTGTTCTCTTTCAGGATGAGTAACCTGAACAAATTGGACTTTGCTCCATTGGGAACAACTGACTCTGAATATCACAGGTGGGTTCGTGATATCCGCCAGCATCTCAAGGTCGATGGAATCTTGAATACGATTCTCGAGCCTAGCCAGGACGTGCTAACTGTTGAGCAAGCTCAAGCTTTGGAAGCAAATAGAGCAGCCTTAGAGGCAAATAAGGCGAAAGCCGTTATCCTAATGACTCGTCATATGGATGATTCGCTCCAGTACGAGTGTATGAATGAAGAAGACCCCAGAAGGTTGTGGGTCTCACTCGAAGAAAGATTTGGCAACGTCCGTGACTCCCTGCTTCCTGACCTAGAAGTGAGATGGCATAGCCTCCGCTCCTATGTTTTCAAGTCAGTTCTTGACTATAACTCGGAAGCACTTCGCATTAAATCCTTAATGGAATTCTGTGGTAAAGAGATCACAGATGCGATGTTGATTGAGAAGACTCTCTCTACCTTCCCCGTTTCTGTATTGATGGTTGCTAAGAACTATCGAATTGATGTTACTGCAGGACAGATCACAAGGTTTCATGAGCTTATTGGAGCTATGAATGTCGCTGAAAAGCATGACCATATCCTTGTGAAGAACTATAATTCGAGATCCGTGGAAACAGAACATATTCCAGAATCCAATTATAGTCGCGCCTCTAAGAGAAGGCGCCAAGAGCGAAACCCTAACATTAGGGATACTTCTGGACTTTCTGGTCCATATAATCGCTCTACTTGGGAAGGTAATCGCCGAAATAGGCGAACACGGAACCGAAGAGGTCAACGTGGAAAGAGAGAGGGAGGCAACGCCTCTGGCCATGTTGGTGTCGCCACCAACACTAAGAGCCATCTTAATGACGCTTTCAAAGCGCCTCAATCAATGAAGTTCGAGCAAAGAGATGTATGTTCTCGATGTGGAGTGTCTGATCATTGGGCACACATTTGTAAAGCTCGTGAAGAACTTGTCACCGCCTACAAAGCATATTTGTGAAGCAAGAGAAGCTCACTATGTAGAACAAGAAGATCAAGAAGATCAAGAAGATGATCTAGAGTGAAGGGTTGAAGACTACGAATCTGGCTGAGATCAATAGATCGTCAATTCTGTTTAAGTCTTTATTTTCCAAGAGATGTAGGCAATTGCCATATTATTTTTGTAGTAGATGCCTATGGTTTAGTCTTTCTTCAAAGTAGGCGTACTCAATGTAAATGTGATGTCTAGGAAGGTTTTGAGATAAGTGGTAATTAAGCGAGCTTTGCTCCACCGACATCTCCCTACTTACCTGGTCACATTTGCGTTGGAATTACCGAAAGAAGTTAGACGACTACCATTGTTTTGCATTAGCTAAGCATTTGGATTAGATTCTCCTAATGGTTAAGAGACAATGATGTACTCCGTTGTTTTGCATTAGCTAAGCATTTGGATTAGATTCTCCTAATGGTTAAGAGACAATGATGTACTCCGTTGGCTTATGAATAAAATTTTGAGTTCTTTTCATTATGACTCCATTTTGATTCATGAGCATGTTACCTTGTGACTACGATGGCTGGGCCATCAGTATTAATTCAAGGACATGGAATAGCCCAAGTTCTCTTTGCCAAATGGCACCTTGATTAATGTCACAGAAACTCTCTACGCTCCTAGGGCAACTCGCACCTATGGATAGCCAACAGATTCCATGCGAAAACGCATGTAGAGAACAGAAATGAGTTCCTTTGCAATGCTTCTAATGATTGCGAACGAAGGCGCATATTAGAGAAGTTTATGTGTCTCTCTAGTGGACTCTATGTCACTATTCGAGCTATTAAATCCAATAAAGTTATGAGAGAAGATCTCTTGGATTTAGACACATATTGACTTTGTCTCGACAGGATAAGTCACCCTGGTCATGATATGCTGATCCGTCTACTAAAGACTTCATATGGACACCCTCGAGCGAAATGAAGCAAGAATCAAAAATTGGTTCCTGGACTTAGCAATACCGCAACAATTGCAGCATCTGGCGCTGCAGCTGTCTTGGGGCGCCATATGGCCGCCCAAGTCCCTTGTTGTCATATATGGCGCTACCCATGGCCATGATGCCATGGATGTCAATCCCCATGGTTATAACGCCATGGATGCCACTTCCCATGGTCATGACACCATGATGGGTGATGTAGTCACAAACTTTGCTTCAATATGCGTTTCAAACGCTCAGGCCCAACCAAAACTCTCCTTGGTTGCTTCTAAGGCCTCTCGCTCATTTTACAAAGCCACTTCCTTAGGAAAATTAGGACTGAGACCGTCCTATGCAAATGATATGAAAATACTCATTATGTTCTTACATAGAATCCGTAGGGATTCTGTGGACTGATTCCACCAACTTGCCGACGTTTAAATATCTCATGATGTTGGTTGATATGCAAACACGCTGGTCACGTGTTGTGCCATTGTCCACTTGTAATGCTGCTTATGAAACACTCCTAGCACACATCATATGACAAGGCTCACTCCCCGAATCATCCTATTCAGTCAATTGGATTTGACTATGCTAGTGAGTTTACATCGAAGACTTTCGATAGTTATTGCATTTGGGACTGATGTTGGACATCATATTCCCATGAGCACACCCAAATGGTCTCGCGGAAATGACTACGATGGTAGTCCGGACATTGGTAATGCGCACCAATCTCCTTATATCCGCTTGGGGTGATGCAATATCGCATGCAGCAATGCTAATTCGTCTACGACCCACCGCCACTCAATGTACCTCTGCGTTACAGCTAGTGACTGGGTACAAGTATCGTACTTACGCGTATTTGAGTGAGCCATTTATGTGCCAATTGCGCAGCCACAGCGCTCTATGATGGGTCCTTACAGAAGAATGAGCAACTCAGTTGGATTTGAGACTCCAACAATCGTCCGCCACTTAATGCCCTTGCATGGCGATCTCCTTACCGCTAGATGTGCGGATGTCACTTTGATGAGACAGTCTTCCCGTCGTTAGGGGGAGATAAGAACACAGATGTTCAGCAGGAACGACAGGAATTGTCGTGGCCTGTCCCCACTATGTCTCATCTCGATCCCTACTAAAGTGACACAAATATGCTACAAACATGCCCGCAAGGATGGAAGTCCCTACACAGAGGTAGGCATGGCGCCAATGCCAAAGAGAGTGGTACTCTGGCGTTATAGGCCATGACCCTAGCTAGGATGCGTGGGAGGCCCGTGAGTTCGAAGGATACTTTGGCACATTCCAACCCTTTGATTATCGACACTCAAAATCCGTCTCATGAGAATCTTCCGGGTTATGGTTATCGTTGGGGGACGCCTCAACGTTAGAACCCTATTCCTGAGAATATAGAGCTCTATGAAAATTACACTAGTGTACATGAGATGTGGGATAGAAACTCCATCATAATTGATGATGTAGTCGCGCATTTCGTTGCGCATGAGTTTGTTGAGTCTGATGATATCGAACCACGCTCCGTTGATGAATGAATGCCAACGTAGAGAGATTTGGCCTAAATGGAAAGATGTGATCCAGGTTAAGATGGATTCTCTAACGAAGAGGAATGTTTTCTGAGCTAGTGATGCCAACACCTCCTGACATAAAACCTATTGACTAATGGGTCTTCGTTAGAAAGCGTGATGAGAAAATGAGATGGCAATCTCGCCTTATGGCGCAAGGCTTCTCACAAAACGCCCTGGAATCGACTACGATGAGACATATTCTCTCGTAATGGATGTCATTGCACTCCACTACCTTGTCAGTTTGGTAGTTTCTGAATAACTGAACATGCAGCTTACAAATGTGGTCACTACGTATCTCTATGGGGATCTAGATACGGAATATACATGAAGGTTCATGGTGAACTTCATTTACCCAAGTCAAGTGGCTCTAGACCACGGAGCGCGTTTACAAAGAGGTTGAAATGCTCACTAAAGTGACTACTTGATTGGGAAGGGATATGCCCACGCGTTTCCATAACAAGTTTCGGATTCTATCGCGGTTCATGTTGGACATGATCTTCATTGGAAGCCCTTAAAGAGTTAAGGGAAACCGCTGAACACTAGAAATCCGAGTTTGAGATGAAGGATTTTGGGAGAACACGATTATGTCTCGGTTTGGAACTTGAGCATCGTGTTGATAGATGCTTAGGCATTTTGACAAGGTCAAGCCTTCAAGCACCCCCATGATCGTTCGTAGTCTTGATCCTGAAAAGAATCCTCTTCGTCAAAAGGTTGATGACGAAGATGTGCTAGAGGCAGAAGTGCCTTACTTGAGTACAATAGGCGCATTATTGTACTTAGTTAAATGCACAAGACCGGACATCTCATTTGCAGTAAGCTTGTTAACTAAGATATAGCTTTGCGCCAACGCGACGCCATTAGGATTGGTGTAAAAGATATCTTTCAGTACTTGAGATGTACGATTGATATGGGCTTGTTCTATCCCTACAGAGAGATGATGGATTCAGTCCCATCACACACCAGGAACGCCGCCAACACTGGCCTGCGTCCTCTATCCCCATCCCAAAACAACATATGTTTTGGAAGGTTTTGCTGATGTTGGGTATCTCGCTGACCCACACAAAAGTCTTCCCAAACTGGTTAAGTGCTCACCATGGGTAAAGACCGTGATAACTCGGAGGTCTACAGAAATAGACCCTAGTCGCTATATCTTCGAACAATGCAGAGATCATTGCTCTTCACGAAGAGATTCGTGAATGTATATGGATTGGATCCATAATTACGCATGTTCGAACAATTGTGGTTTGAAGTCTACCATAGATGAGCCTACGAGCATTTAGGATAATGCAGCTTGTTTTGAACAAATGAAGCAAGGCTACATCAAAGCGACAACACCAAGCTTAATCAGCAACAACAGACTCTCCTCAAGATCAAAATGAACTAGGTTCGATCTGAGGACAGTGTGGCAGACTTGCTCACTAAGTCATTGCCTAAATTCCACTTTCGAGAGACATGTTGGTAGCATCGTTTGCGGAAGTTACCCGAACTCCCATAACCGTAGTCATCAGGGGGAGATGCAGACATCAGGGGGAGATGTCTACATGTATGGTCTCGAAACGTGAAGGGTGTGTTGTGCTCTTTTTCCCCTTCGACCGAGGTTATTTTTGTCCCACTGGGTTTTTGTTACTCGGCAAGGTTTTTAACGAGGCAACGAGAGAAGCACCGCGTTTGGACAACACAAGGGGGAGTGTTTAAGGATATCTCTATTTGTGTTTGGCCCAAACTCTAGGTTACTTGACCTAGTGGTAATAGGGTTAAATTAGAAGGATCTAGATTCCTATTCAATGTACGATTACTTTCCTTGTACGATTGAGATTCTATGCATTGTAATCCTCTATATAAAGAGGCCCCTATTATCAATGAGAATACACAGCAAGTTCCTCTCAATTTCAGTTTCCCTACAACAAACCCCACTTTTTCTTATGATTTTTCCAATTTTCCAAATTTAAAAAATAAAAGAAAATAATTTAAGAACTTCTGAATTTTTTCTCATGCTTTCTAATATTATTCTTAGTGTCTGTGAAAAAATAATTTCATTTTTTTACCTAATTTAGGCACACATGCATAAAGCCCAGCTCAAAATACCAAAGCAGCAAGCCACACATTAATGGTCCAACTCTCTAGTATCCAGGTCCATAATCCAAAGTGAGACCCCAGCCCAAAACAGTATCACACGCCACCAACCCCGACCCCAAACCATTTACCATTACCACTTCTACCAAATGGGCCTAAAGCCCTAAACCGTAAAACCTTAACTCCTAACTTTTACTCAATTCTCAACCTCTCACTACTTGGGCTAACCCCAAGAGATAGCCGTTAAACTGTTACATTTGAGTATTCTTCAAGCCATAATTCAAGGACTCTCTAGGAAGTTCATTGTTTACCAATTTACTATAAACCAAAGATGAGTTACTGTTCACTCAGGCCCGAAATGGAGTGACGGTTTTGCCCTCATTTGAAATTTGTTTTACGGCTCTGCCACTGACCCACTTTTGTTTTCCATCTCTCTTCCGCCGTGTTTTTGCTTTCTCTTTTCTTCCTTCTGCTTCCTAAAACCGCCTCCTTCACTCCCTCAGACAACTACCTCCTCAACTGCGGCTCTTCCTCCAAGGCCACCCTCTTCAACCGAGTCTTCATCGAAGATTCCAATTCCTGGTCGGATTTTGTCTCCACAGGCCGGTCTATTTCAGTCACCAACAACAAAAGCCCACCTCCAAAGTCCAAACTCACCCTCTCCTTACAACACAACAAGAGTTTTCATCACTGCTTCAAGCTATAGCTTCAGCATCAAGAAAATCGGAACTCACTTAGTACGTTTTCATTTCTCACTGTTTCCGGCTCAGGGTTTTGATTTGATTGAAAACCCTTTGTTTTCTTGGCTATTGCTTATGTATGTGTGGGAAAGTTTGAATCTTTGATGGGTTTTGATAGAGATGAGCTCGAACTTTGATTGAGATTGGAGATGGATGAGCTCGAAATGCAAAACCCAAAGCAGAGCACTCTGTTTTTTTCGTGGTTGCTTTATATAGCTGAAATAATTATAATACTGGGTTAACGGTGGAGGCTTTACTAAGGAAATGAAGGAAACAGTATTAGACATCGGTTTTTTGCTTTTTAAGCACTTCTGCTTTGTTTTCTTCAGTTTTGGTTATGGGGGGTTAAATGTTGTTCTTTTCTTCCCTGGTGAACAAATAATTAAATTAACCATGAATATTTGTTTAGATTGAGATGCTTAATTAGCAGACAGTATTGTGTAAACAAGAGTGATTAATTAATTTAGAAGCCTGCAGACAAAGAAGTGGGTCTTCTCTTGCTGAAGTGTCAAAATCTTGAAGGTAGTGGTAGGTCATGTGCTCTCTCTCTACTTATTTTTGCATCTTTTTGCAGTTTTTGTGCCCGTGAGGCATAAGCTCCTCCAGCGGTTGCTGCTTCGGATTATGAGAGAGAATAATTACTGTGCTTTTTGTTTAGGTAAAGATGGATGACCCTAATTGTGTTAGAGAAAAGAACAAGAGCTACTAGGGATTCCTTGCCAAACTATTGGCATCAATTGGCAATAGGTCCAGAAGAGAACGTAAGGAAACAATTAAGGAGGTGTATTGCAGCCTAGGTCCAAGTTATGGTTTGGGTTAGCTAAGAGGTCCAATGCAAATTCATGTCCAGTTTCGACTTCATGTTTGATTCCAGCTTTACAGAAAAAAAGCTCCTTGCAATCACAAGTTGGACTAGAATCTCTCATCTTTGATTATTATACATAGTGGAATAAATTTTCTTTTCTATTACTTATGTATGTGTGTGAAAACGTTTATGACTATCAAATGATTCACCTACAAGATCCACAAAAGTTGGAAGGAGTTCTTTCTCCTTCTCATTTAGAGGTATCTTCTTCCTGAACAATCATCGATGCATTTATGTTTCAACAGTACATCAACACCATTACTAATCTATAATAGTTCTGTTGCTATTCAGGACATGGAATTTGCTCAATCTCTAGGCAGAACAGAGTGAACATAAAGAAATGTCAGTTCATTTGCTGGGTTATTTTTAAGTTCTCTCAGTATGTGTGAGTAAGTATCTTCTTATTCTTGGTCAATTGTATGTCCAGTATTCCTACGAGCTTCTGCTACAATTTTTGCACAACTTATGTGTTTTTGTAACCAATTTCTGTATCGATGTTTCTATTCGTTTTGCAGTTTCTCCTGGACAACTTAGCTCAATTACCAATGATGCTGGGTTTCATTAAATAAACTTTTAGTTCAAGTCTCAACTGTGAAATGGTATTGTGATTGAGGTATAAAAGCTATTATAGCATCATTTTGCTAATACATCCCATCAGCCAATTTTTATTGAGGAAATCAGTTTCCTTATAGTTTAATGAGTTGTGCTTGAATTGATGGTTAGAGAACCGGCGGATTGAAAAATAGAACCAAAGTAGTTTAATGATTATTTTTCCCTCTCTCTCCATGCATTATCGTTACTGCAATCTGAGATTAGTGGCATGCATAACTTTATTCAAGAAAATATATATTAGTACTGCTGCTATAACTATTGATGGTTATTATAACTTCAAGTTTCTCATTGCAAACCCTTCTTTTTGTATTAAATACCAGTTTATCACTATTTCCTCAAGTATTTATCTATCCACCCGATCTAGAATTTCTGTTCTAAAGACCTATTTCTGGATTGGTAGCAGCATTAATCTTATTGCACGTTTTCGAGGCTATTTGCAATGGAGCAGTTCATCAGAATTGTAACATTTCGGTACTCATTCTGCAGGGTTTTGATAACATTCATCTAAGTTTTTCTGATGATTAGCTTTCTGAGATTTCATTTCTATCTTCTTAATTTCACCGTGCATCTGGATTTTCCAGGATATGAAGAAAAGGTACTTATGCTTTTACAAGGAAGGCTTCAATTCAGTTTCTGCTTTCAAGCTGAGATGTGTTACTCTATGACGTTGTCTTGGTTGCCATCAGTCGAATACCGCTAATCGAAGACAAAGTTCGGTTATGTGACTTATGTCAAGCTCTCATCCAAACTTTTCACATTTCACTTGGAATGTTGCAGCTTGGGCAGACAACGAAGTTAGCAGTACTTGCATTGTTGATGATCATGTACTATTTTTTATTCTAATTAGCAGTCTTGATAGGAAAATCTGTAGTTCACTTTTTCAACCACAAATCTGAAAGAAGGTTGTTGCGATAATGGCATCTGGTTGCTCTTTAAAATTTACGGGGAATACTGCTATGATAATGGCATCAATGTTTTAAGTGTAATCCAGCTATTAAAATGTAATGAGTAAATTGATCAGAGTAGACTCAGTTGATAAATTTCCTAAAATATTGTTGATTAAGTAAGGTTGTTGCTGGCCATGTTTGATGCATTCTAATAAACTGAAAACTAAAGACACCCGCAGCAAAGCGCGGGCTGTTTATCTAGTATTCATTAGTTTCTCACTTGATTCTCTTTACTTGTACATATTTTCATTTCTATATATAGTTAATGCACCTCATAAATTTTCCATTTCGTTTTGTCTACAGATTGACCATCTAGTGGAGAGGCATCTATTATTCTATAAAAGTTCTCTGAGTCAAATTCTTTATACATTCCTACATATACATTGGGTAATTCATCGTTTTTAAAGTAACCAATTAGTCTGAAAAGTAAAAAATCATATGGGATATACACAAAATGGAAAGTGATCTATATTGATGGAGCGCTTAAAATCTGGTCAATAATGATTTGGATCTAATATTAAACCTCTTACTAACTATGATAATGAAACTTTGAATAATATCTAAGCTTGGCTTAACATTCCGTCACTTTTTAGCTAGAATTTCATCATCCTTTCGATATGAAAGAAAGAAGAACGACCACATAGTGTTGATGAAGTATAAAGGTTCACGTTGTAGTCTATTGGAATTCATATATCAGTCTCTTTGGAAAAATGTCTAAGACTGTCCCTATTGAAATCCAGGGCGTTGCCATAACCGAAATTAGTGAAAGCAAGACTCCACCGAGGCTTGAGGTCTGTGCTTAGAGATTTCAACTCATGAATTTGAGGGATGATGTTGATTCTCCTGAGAATTTTGTTTTATGTTTTCAATTAAGAACTGATATCTGATATCTCCATCAACAAACAAGCAGGGACAATATAAAGCTATAGCAGTTTGTTGGGTTCTTGGACTAGGAACCCTATTTGCATGGAACAGTGTGGTCACTATAGGGGATTACTATTACACCTTGTTTCCGGTAAGTGGCTCGATCATGTCCAATTCTTTCCTCTTGCATGTAGTGGTAATACGACAAGGAGTTGGGTGGTCTACCACTAATATTTTAATGTACGAAGGGGATGCCTAGCTACAACTTACTAGACAGTTTTGCCTTGTTGATCTTTATCATTTGTAAGCATAGAATAATTCAAACAGAATTTCGTAAATTTATTAGCAGTAAAAATCTTTGTTATTTCCTGGCTTTTAGTTTTTTTGGTGTAAACTTGTTCCCCCTGTTCTTTTGATTGCAAAAACATATGACAATCAACCCTATGCAGATTAAAGTCTGATGTGCTTTTCTTTTCATTGCAGAAATACCATCCTTCGCGGGTTCTTACCCTGGTTTATCAACCATTTGCACTTATAGCAATGGCAGCACTAGCTTACAATGAAGCAAAGGTTAATACCCGAAAGCGGATCTTAGCTGGATACACTATCTTCTTCCTTGGTACCTTGATGCTAATTGTTGTGAGTATTATTGCAGTATTGCCTACACTTCCCTTCTTTTCGTGCTAAGTTCTGTTTGGCGTCACTTCGCAACATCTAATTCATCATGTAGAGTTCTATATATAAGTTTTCACTTTCGTGTTTGTAATAGGTGGATTTAGCTACGTCTGGTAGTGGAGGAATTGGACCTTATATTGGGATATGTGCCATTAATGGTGCATTAGGGGTTGCAGGTGCCCATGTCGAAGGTGGGATCGTTGGCGACCTATCTTTCATGTGCCCTGAATTCATCCAGGTTGGTCTTCTTCTCAAAGTTTTCTAGCATTTCTGGTTTTCTTCTCAAACTTATAATATTAGCCTTCTGACCTAAGTTACAGTACATTTAGTTGATGTTTTGCTTCTGCAGTCTTTCTTATCTGGATTGGCTGCAGCTGGTGCTTTAACCTCAGTCTTGAGGCTGATAACCAAGGCGGTCTTTGATAAATACAACAATGGTCTTCGCAAGGGGGCGAGTATGTGACTGTCACTGCTTCTTCACTGATATACCAATTGTTGGTTCACTTCAATCAATATATAACAATTTCCTGTATATGGGTATTGAATTGCAGTGCTATTCCTGTCAATTTCCACATTCATTCAGTTCGTGTGTATTCTTCTCTATGCAATTTACTTCCCTAGATTGCCTATAGTAAAGTACTACCGCTCAAAAGCGGCCTCGGAAGGCTCTAAAACTGTATCAGCTGATCTTGCAACTGCTGGAATCCAAACAAAAGCAGACATTGAAGTATACGTTACAACTCTATATAATATCGTAAGGTGTCTTGCACTCAAATATGTCTAACGTACTGCTAGCTAATGAGCTTCTCAAATTGTCACGTACAGGTCCAGAACGATGCTGCTCTTCCACAACGATTGAGCAATAAGCAATTGTTCAATCAGAATTTAGATTATGGACTTGGCTTGTTTTTGACATATGCTCTGACATTATCAATATTCCCTGGTTTCCTATATGAAAACACTCAAAACCACAAGCTCGGCTCATGGTAAGTTTAAATCCTTTTGTTTATGAGAGGTTGTTATATTAATGTGCATGCATTGCATTACATTACATTACATGTATATGTATATGTACTACTATAACATTGGTTTAACTTTTATCATTGAGTTGATCCTTATGATGTTATCTTGTGAACATTTGATCAGGTATCCGCTTGTTCTGATCGCAGTGTACAATGCGGTGGATTTAACATCGAGGTACATACCTCTTGTGAAATGTCTGAAGATGGAATCAAGAAAGGGTCTAATGATTGCAATTCTATTGCGAATGCTCTTCGTGCCAGCATTCTATTGCACAGCAAAATATGGTGACCTGGGATGGATGATGATGCTCACATCACTCCTAGGATTTTCGAATGGCTACTTCACTGTTTGTGTCATGATAGTGGCACCCAAAGGTTACCAGGTAAGAAGCCAATGTGCTTGTGTGATTTGTAAGTCTAGTCACTTTTTTCTTTTGGTGGATTCACATAAAAAAAATAAAAAAAAAAAAATAATAATAATAAATAATAAATAAAAAAATTCATTTGTTTGGTTTACAGGGATCTGAGCAGAATGCCTTGGGTAACTTGCTTGTACTGTGGCTTTTCTTCGGCGTATTTGCAGGGCTTTCCATTAACTGGTTATGGCTAGCTCATTAGTGAAGACACAAACTAATGGTTCTAGATTCATGCTTAGACGAAGATCACATAGCAAGTATCCAGTGCGACCTACTGGTTCTATGGTAATAAGTTGCCAGATTGATATGTGGAGCTGTACTCTTAGAATACAGATATTATGATCCAGATAAACTGATGTAATAAGTTGCAGATACCAATGAGAAAGTGGAACAGAGGTTAATTACAACAAAAACTGCATATGTCAAATATATCACATTTCTGTTCTAAAATCACAAGGGTATGTTCAAGGCAGTTCCAATGGTTGACGAAAATATTGAGTCATGTTTTGGTAGTCGATGAATGTTGTGCTCATCTGCCCTTGGATTTGAATTTAAGGGTGGAGAATAATGAGGCAAATAAACACATTGTGCGTCTTCAAGAACTCAAGTTTCCTTGCAGTGCAGAACGTGTGTATTATTATAATATTTAGATAGAAGTCCAGGTTTTATATTATCCAGTTTGGTTTGAGCATAGTGCACCAGTCTTTTCTGTGTTATTTCTTTGTTGGATAGCAAGATATATACAGGTGCAACTAACTGGTGTGGGCATGTTAGCTGGAACACCACCATTGACTTTGTGTCTACCAATGCTTGGCCTATGTTTAGTGTCAAGTTGCAGACTTGCAGATGTTGATGTAGTAAAAAATAAAAGATATCTCGCTGTCCTTGATTTATAATAAAAGAAAATGGCTTTGCAGTAGTTGATTTATTAAATAAAGACTTGCAGTAGTACATAGTGTGTGTGTGTGTGTGTGTGTGAGAGAGAGAGAGAGAGAGAGAGAGAGAGAGGAGAGAGAGAGAGAGAGAGAGAGAGAGAGAGATGGCAGCAGCAGAGGAAACCAGTAAGTCATCTGAAGCTTTTCCAATGAAAGGTGGAGATGGACCCAACAGCTATGTCAAAAACTCCATATATCAGGTTCCGTTCATCTCTGTATTCTGATCTAGTATTTCATTTTAAGCCCAAAATATTTTGTCTGAATTGTAGTCCGAAGCTGAAGTAACCAAGACCTTGGATCTATATGTAAAAACACTTCTAAAAGAAGGAAAAGACATATAAGAAACATTGGCAACCTCAACAATGATTCCATCTTTTTCTTGTGTCCCTTAAGCATTTGTAATTAGTGACTGCTATTTCTGCTTTAGTCTACTAACTAACATTCAATCATTTTACGTATTTACCATGGCCAAAAGCAAAATATATATTAGCTCAATTAGATATTTCTGTTGGCAGAAAAAATAAAAAGTTATGAATTCCCCATCTTGCTTTTGCAGAGAGGAGCTGTGGATGTAGCTAAGCAACTTTTAGACAAGGAAATTGCAGAGAAGCTTGACATAGAAATCTCGTTACTTTCGAACACCTTTAACATTGCAGATTTGGGTTGCTCAGTTGGGCCTAATACATTTTCTTCAGTTGAAAACATACTCGAAGCTGTGCAGCTCAAGTATCAATGTCAAGGGCTGGATTCCCAAATCCCTGAATTTCAAGTTTTCTTTAATGATCACATCCTAAATGATTTTAACATGCTGTTCAAATCCCTCCCTCCAAACCGGCAATACTATGCCGCGGGCGTGCCAGGTTCTTTTTATGGTCGTATATTTCCTAATAATTCCATTCACTTGGTTCACTCTTCTTCTTCCAACCATTGGCTTTCCAGGGTGCCGAAAGAGGTAGTTGACAAAAACTGTCCTGCTTGGAATAAAGGAGAAATTCATTACTCAAATTCCACAAATGAAGTAGTGAAGGCTTATGAAGCTCAATATGCCGAGGATATGGAGTGTTTCTTGAATGCCAGGTCACGAGAGATCGTGTCTGGAGGACTGATGGTACTAATCATTCCAGGCCGCCCCAATGGCACCCCTCATTCCAAAACTCTGCCAAATATGATGTTACAACTTTTGGGAACTTCCCTCATGGAAATGGCTAGAAAGGTAAGGTAAGCAATGATGTACTGCTATAAGTTTGAAACTAGTATACTTCAAGCTACATATAGCTAGTCTGCTATGATCTTGTTGTGTATTGTGAGTTATATAGAGTCATCTGTAAAAATCAGAAATGAGAGAATATTTTTCCATGACATATATGATTTTACAACAGAAGACAGACATCCTTATTCTGGTTAGGTGTTTTTTTCGTTTATGCAGGGAGTTGTTCTGGAAGAGAAAGTAGACTCGTTTAACATACCTATGTATTACATGTCTCCCCAAGAGTTGGAAGCTGCTGTAGAAGGAAATGGATGTTTTAGCATAGAGAAGATTGAAAACTTACCCAGTGCCTTGGCAGATGGCGCGTTCATTGAAACTCGAGTATTAGCATACCATATGAGAGCTGCTGCAGAAGCACTAATTAAGCAGCAATTTGGAGAAGAAATCTTGGATGAGCTGTTTGACTTGTACTGTAAGAAACTTGAAGAGAAGCCCTCCATCTTTGAGTCTGGGAAGGGAATTAACTTTCTTGCTGTTCTTAAACGCATGCCAAATTGATTGGGATTGCTTTTGTAATTTTTTTTCCTTCCAATATTAATATTTGGTTGAACGGTTGCTTTCTGCCATTTAAATTGCCACGTAGTGCCTACTTGGCAATTATTTTATTTATTTAGATAATGAAAATGTCTCACAATTGTCATATTATTCATTAATAATAAAAAGTTAAAAATTAACGGAGGAGGTCTAAATTGACAATTGATAGTTTGATACCAAGCTCGGGGCACCTTCGTTACAAGAAGAGATGATCACTACATTTTGGTGTTTCAACAATTATGCCATGTATGTATGTGTGTGTGTATATATATATATATATATATAGGCGGGTTCTGAAGCGGACGTCCACACTTGGCTAAAGTGCGGACGGCGACGCAGCGGCGGCCTTCCAGGCTACAACGGCAGCTCGGGGCTTGGCGGACGGTTCTGGGCAGCGTTCGAGGTCGGAGGAGGTCGGGCTTGCCGGTTTCTGGGCAGTCACCTCACCTGCAGTTGCAGGTTCTGTGCAGCACCGCAGAACCGTCGCCGGCGACTCCACCTGACCGCAGACCCCTCCGCACGACCCTCGACATCCCTCCGGCAAGCCACGCCACGCCTTCGCCGCTCGATCAAGGCCGGAGGCGCGACGTCCGCACTTTTTCTGGGTTGCGGACGTCCTCTTTAGAACATTTTCGTATATATATATATATATATATATATATATATATATATATATATATATATATATATATATATATATATAAGGGAAAATGATCATTTACCCAATTTTGGGGTTAATTAACCCCACTTACCCAAACACTCTAAGAGATCATTTCCCTAATACCCAATTAAGTTTTTTTTATTCTTTTTTATTTATTTTTGGGACAATTTTGCCCTCTCCTTCTTTGTCACTTAGAGAGAGAAGTCATCGGAGACCTTGCGGACTCCGGTGACCAGTGGCCGACCGCGGAATCCTGCGACCGGTCACCTGAATCTCGAATCCGGCTGCCGGATCGGTGACCGGATTCCGGCGTCCGAATTTATTGCCCCCTAATAATACCCAGTAATCATATTATTTCCCCCCGATAAACGTATTATTGCCCTCCGATAATCATATTATTGCCCGCAATAATAATATTATTGTCTCCCAATAATCATATTATTGTCCCTCAATAATCATATTATTAGCCCCCAATAATCATATTATTGCCCCGCAATAGACATGTATAACTACTCAATAAAACCTTTTTTTTCTCATTCTTCTTTCTTCTTTCCTTATAAGCCTTCTGCCAAATTTACCAAAAAAAAAAAAAACAGAACGACGCCTCAGTCCACCAGAACGACGCCGTCCAACAGAGTGACGTCGTCCGAGCCCTGCCAGCGAAGCCCAGACCCGAACTTGGAGCGTGGAGCTTCGGAGCTTCCCGGACCTCTGACGAACAAACCGGCATCGCCTCTGTCCAGATCGGCTCCGACGAAATGCCCTGTGCGTCTACTAACCTCCGCCGTTCTGCGTCTTTTGCACGGCGATCCAAAACCGAACGCAGTAGTCGCTGATCCGAATTCAACACTAAATTGGCACGAATCACCGACCGAATTCTATATTCGGAGCTCTAGGAGATGACCGTTTTCATCATTAATGGTCCAACCTATTGTCTCCGCCTCGATCTTGGAGATGCAAGACTCGTCAGGGGTACTCTTGGAGGCCACCAGAAATGGAGGAATTGTAGAGAGAGGTTGGGCAATTTAGGGTTTGTAGTTTGGGATATGAGTACGAAGCAGTGAGAGAGAGAGAGAGAGAGTTGCAGATCGGAGAGGGATGAGAGAGAGAGGATGGCATGAGGTAGTTTATTAATTAGTCTGTCACGCCCCTGATTTTTACACAAATAAAAATCGATATATAATCTCATAATTATACATGCGCGATCGTGCAGTCATCAATATAAAATACCTGGAACATCTTTTCCTTAAATCAAGTACATACTGATGCCCTGAACCCTCCAAGTTAATATACACTCGCTCCACAGAGTTATATATTACACAAACTTACGAATTAAATTGTCATCACAAAATAAAACGTAAATGCTCCTCAGAGCTTACTACATAGCGGAAGTCATACACTGACAAAGCCAACAAAATTTGCTTCCTACCCGTTCTGCTGCCAACAAGCTACCTCAGCTTCAGCCACAATCTCCACGACCTGCAGGATTAACCCCTACACCGTTTGAATGGTGCACCGGGTTGCCACACAACAAACCCGGTAAGCTTTTGCAAGCCCGTATGAGTAACTCATGAACATCAATCAACAACTCACACAAATCAGCTTAAGGAAAACATGTAACCATGATTCCTTCTAACATTCCATATCCTTTCCACCGAAAGGACAACATAAATCACCGCTGTGACAATGTTCTATTTGCTAACTTAACCATCAAGAAGCAATTCAAGTCTCATCTAGACAATAAAAGAAGAATATTCTCGGAACTCTCCTTTTAAACTACACTCTTATGAGTCTCCGGCAACCTCGACCGTTACTCCCATAAGCTATAATGGCAGACAGACTAGCACCCTAGCTGATCGTACCCACTTATCCGGCCAACTGCGTGATTCCCTATTTCATGTCTTGGTCACTATCTGCGACCTATCCCCATCTGTGACCTATAATCATTCAGACCCCGTCTGGTCTCGGAATCAACCTTTGGTCACCATCTGCGACCTATCACCATCTGTGACATTTGATCTTCAGACCCCATCTGGTCTCAGATCAACCAGTGGTCACCATCTGTGACTCTTGGTTTTCAGCCCCCGTCTGGTCTTAGAACCAACCGTTGGTCACCATCTGCGACCTATGCTTTTCAGACCCCATCTGGTCTCAAAATCAACCATCTATACTTTTCAAAACAATAGAAAACATCTTTTTCCACAATATTGTTTCTATGAAAAGTCGCATTTAACAATAATATGAACACCATCATGCATATTATTCATCATACATCATCCACAAGAATATATATATTTCACGTAAATATATATATACGTAGTCATTCGCTCAGGAATGCTACTAATACCAACTATAGTTTGCAGTTAAATACCAACTATAGTTTGCAGTTAAATAATTAACGCCAAAACAATAATGGTAATTCCGTTCATAATGAACCTTGTGAGATTACTCACCTCGAATTCCCGCTGCGTCTTCAACAAAGAACAAAGCGACCAATCCGCCAAATAACCGTCCAAATACTTCGTCAAGTACCTAATCACAAACGGTTTCCACTTAGTAACGATTCACATTTGATTTAAGTCCGAAACCCCTGTTTTGAACTAAAATCCCCAAAGTGGCGCCAATCGAGGCAAAACCACATCCGAGACCTCCCAAAGTCTCCTGAATACGTCCACGATCGATATGACCCAAACACAAGTCGATCGGACGCTCGAATCCTCACGGATCGAATAAATCGATCGGTATGAAACAGTAAAAATCATAACAATTCCATACGAACTCCAAAATTTGCATATTATATATTGAAACGCTCGTATCAACGAGTAGAACATATATAATACCAAAAACAGTCCCTTACATGGCCGAAACACCGCCGGAACGTCGCCACTGGGGGTGGCGCACCGCCGCCGGCTAAAACTCAATATTTCACAAAACTTCCAACATCAAAAAGCTTCATCTAAGCATGCTTGTGAATTCTCATAACTAGCTCGAAGTCAGAAAACAAGCATAAAGGGTCGAAAACTACCTCACAAGCCGTGAACAGTAATCCAAACCGAGTTGAACCGAGTTTCACGTGAATCGATCCAAACAACCACCAAGGATCGATCAAGGAGGCTGCTCTGAGCACAACCAAGAAGACTTGAAGCCTCGCTTACGTCGGAACAAGGATTTCTGACCGGGTCCGAAATCCTCAACTGCACCGTCTTGCTGCACTTCCTCCACCCCGAATCGCCGCAAGAGGCTGCCACAGAGACGACCGCACGAGAGAGGCGAATCGTTCTGTGCAGGTTTCATGGCTAGAGATCGCCGGAAAATCCAGGTCGGATCACCGGGTTCGGGTCGGGTCAGACGCGGGTGAGGAGAGAGAACGGAGGATTTATGATTTCCGGAAATGGTAAATGTGAAAATGGAAATAGTAAGTTTCCGAAAATGGAAATAGTAAGTTTCCGAAAATGGAAACTCCTATTTATAGAACTTTCCCAAAACTTCAAACGCTCATAACTTTCTCATACGAACTCCGATTCTCGCGTTCCACATGTCCACGAACTCGTATCGACGCACATTACAACTTTCGTGAAGGAAGTTTTCCGAGAATCCCAACGTATAAAAAGTCAAACTTCACACGACCCCTGAAACTGTGAAATTCGAATAATTACACATACGAAAACCATTACACTTCACAAACAACCTACGAATAAAGCACAATAACAATTATTCGTACAACTGGTCCATTAATAATTACTAAAATTAAATAACAGAAATCCAGGTCATCACAGTAGTCTGAGGGTGTAGATACATCTACTAGCAAGGCTAGTTTGCTACCTCACTAAGCATAAACAACACCCTCGTGGGATCCAACCGCTACTTGCATCTTGTAGCCCTATGTTCAAGCTACGCTACGGTATCCGGAAGTGGCAAATACGTCGCCGGGAAGCCACCTTTTCGGCCTTGCAAAGTTGCCTTCACAACATGGCTTCAAGACTAGAATAGTGGGTTCTTGTCCCACATCTAAGAAAATGTAAAGGAGAAGCATTCCTTCACCTATAAAAGGAATGCCTCCTCCCACTTAAACACTTTGTAATCCCATTACATCTCTTGTAATCCCCCCTTTGGGCCGCAAGGTTCGACACACTAGTACACATTCAAGTGGACGTAGTCTCCCGCTAAGGCGGGAGGTGAACCACTATACTTCGCTTGTATCGCTCTCTCTCTCTCTCTCTAAAGCTAACTAGAGACCCCTCGGTCACTAACGTTAACAGAGGGTAAAATTGTCATTTAGCTGTTAAATTGGGTTAGTGGGAATAAAAAACTGTTGTTTGAGTAAGTGGGATAATTTTGACTCATTTTTGTGCTTTCGGTCAAGGTCCCTTTAAAATTGATTGGTATCCTATCAGCAAAATTGACTTTTTTTTTTGGGCTAAAGTCTGTTTAGTCCCTGTACTATGTCTCTCTCATCGTTTCAGTCCCTGACATTCCAATTTAATCTGAAAAGTCTCTGAGGTCTCAATTTCTGTCTAATAGGTCCTTTCCGCGGGAAATTAGGAATTGGCCTTGGATGAAATGTCTAATATACCCCTCAGTTATTTCTTTTTTCTTTTTTTCCTTTTTAATTTATTTTTTTTCCTTTTTTTCTTTTTCCTTTTTAATTTCTTTTTTCTTTTTCTTTTTAATTTCATTTTTCCTTTTTTTATTTTTATTTTTTTCCTTTTTCCATTTTAATTTCTTTTTTTTCTTTTTTCTTTTTCCTTTTTAATTTATTTTTTTCCTCTTTTCTTTTTTCTTTTTCATTTCTTTTTTGCTTTTTAATTTCTTTTTTTCCTTTTTTATTTTTCTTTTTTAATTTCTTTTTTGCTATTTCTTCTTTTTTTCTTGTTCCTTCCTTTTTAATTTTTTTTCCTTTTTAAGTTCTTTTTTCTTTTTCGTTTTGCCTACTTTCTACTTCCTCAACCCACCAATCCCATTCCGATCAAACTCCACAATCCATCTGTTTCCCAATCAGCTTGGAAATTCGCCGCTAAACCACTCCTCTCTTGTTTTCACAGCCTACTTCTCTCTCTCCCACTCAAATCCCACTTTCTCTCTCCACATCAAGCCTCAATTTGGGAACTTTTCACTGAAAACTACCATTTTTTCAAACTCTGAGGTTTTTGGGTCTTGCTCAAAATGGTGATTTGGATTTTGGGTTTGGTTGAAATGGTGGTTTTTTATGGCCAAGTTGACAAAAACCAGAAGTGAAGAAGAAGAACAGTGATGAAAAAGAAAAATGGCTGCTGGTGTGGAGAACAAGAATTGGGGTTTCGGGTCGATCTGGATTGGTTCGCCGACGTGGCGCTACTGATGCAGCAGAATACGATGGTCATTAAAAAGGAAAAAGAAAAAAGAAAAAAGAAAAAAGAAAAAAAGAAAAAAAAGAAATTAAAAAGGAAAAAATAAAAATAAAAAAAAGGAAAAAAGAAATTAAAATGGAAAAAGGAAAAAAAGAAAAAAAAGAAATTAAAAAGGAAAAAGAAAATAGAAACAAGAAAAAAAAGAAATTAAAAAGGAAAAAGAAAAAAAATTAAAATGGAAAAAGGAAAAAGGAAAAAAAGAAAAAAAAAGGAAAAAGAAAAAAAAAGAAATTAAAAAGGAAAAAGAAAAAAAAGAAATTAAAAAGGAAAAAGAAAAAAAAAAAGAAAAGAAGGGCTAATGATAAAAGAGGTCATTTTAAAGTGCCTTATTATAATTCAGTTAACACAAATGTTTCCATGATAATTCAGGTCACCTCTTTACAACCTACCACTAGAGTTAAATTTAATTACAAAAACTGCCACTGACAGCTCTCCCTCTCTCCCGTTATCTAATCCCATCTAAACCTGTCTCTCTCTCTCTAAATTTCTCTCCCAATTTGATAATGCGATTGCAATCACCGCTATCTGAGTCACTGTTTCTGAATTCGTCGAGGTTTGATCGGACTAGGAGTTTATGACATCGCGGTGGCGACGGAGGAGAGGCTAGGTTAGGGTTTGAGTTTTCGGGAGCTATCTGCTCGAAATCGGTGACAATGGCGCCGAAGCTTGGTTCCAGCGACGCATCCGACTTCAAGTTCCTTCTCTTTCTGGTCGAAATTTACGATCTCATCGCTGTGCTTGTCCACTTGATTGTTCTTTAATCTCGCCGTGAGATTCACGCTTTGGTTTTCAGATCGACGCATGATAGATTTCAGATTCATTCTTTTCACGATTCGGCAATTTTTTTCGCGATATAAGTAGTGGTGAGAGAAATGAACGGCGGCGGAGAAGGGCTCGCGGCTCCGGCGATGGCGCCTCTCGACTGAAAGTTTTCTCAAGTTTTTGGAGAACAGACCGTCGGCGAGGAAGTTCAGGAAGGTACTCTTCTCGATTCTCTCCTTTCATTTTCGGTGGAGTTAGAGATTTCATTGTTTCTTGTCATTCTCATTCTCATTAATACTCATTGCAATTTTCACTTGTTGGATGATTAGCTTTAAATTGATATTAGGTGAGGTATTCATGTCTAGAATAAGAATTGTCGTACTCCAATGAAATTAAGATGAATAAAAGTGGGGTTTAGCTAGTTTGATTATAGACGGAAGCACTTAAACTTTAGTCTGCAGGGTTTATCATATATATGGTTTAGTTCATGGCTGTTTGCTCTGTTGGCTAATCATCGATGAAATATTTGGAGTTATCTACTTGGTGTGTTTTTCAAGCGCTGTATTGGTGCACTTGAAGTATATTGGGTTTGATTCTAAGAATTGTTGTAGACAAATTTCCTTTATACATATGTAGTTTCAGGCCTTTATGATTATTGACTCTTCAAATTGGTGACTAGCTTCTGAGTTGTCATGTGTTGTTATTTTGATCTTGTAGATAGATGTTTACTCGTTTAGGATTGTTATATGGGAACTACTTACTGGCGATGAACCTATACAGATATGCATTGTGCTTCTATAATTGGTAAGGACCAATGTTTTGGAGGCTTATGATCTATTTGTGTATTGTGAATAATTCCTTCCATTTTACATTTGATAGGTTCACTTATATAGGTTATTGTTGTCATTTTTTTAATATATGCACACCAATCTTAGAGAAGCTTCACCTTATGTGCAGATACAAATTTGATTTCAATTTCATTTATTGCTTGGAATTGTCGTCACTATCGTCTACTTCATATTTTTGTGTGTGTGTGTGTCAAATTATCTTTATGAAGTGTTAATTATGTGGCTCTTACTGGCAATGCTTCATGATACCCAATAGGAGCTATGATGGCATGACCGCAATGTGAGTTTAGCTATTTACTGATTTTACTCTACCAAACTTAATTATATCGTTGTTTTGTCTTTAGTAGTGTTGAACTGACTTTGGCTTCCTTTACAGGTTTTTCTTATTTTGGTTGGGGACTATGGTACTCTGATATCGAAGCTCAGCTTTCCTTTTGAAGACGTGTATATAAATTAATCGTGAGTACCATGGTGAAAGCTATGTCATGAGATATAGCTTTCTGCTTCCAAATTAGACTACTGCACCAGTTTTTGTTATTTTTCATTTTCAGCATATGCTTCTTTATGTCAGATGTTATAGCCAGGGACATCAGATTATATGCCCGGCTTATGCTTTCGTCAAATGTAAAAAGTGATTCATTATCTATAAAAACATCTTCATCATTTTATTTTGGCTATGTAGAGCACAGTAGCCTAATAAACCTCATACTGACAATTCCGCTACTGACAGTTACTTGGTTAGTGACATGTGATTAACAGTGACTTGGCTATTAACTTGTGACTTGGCTACTGACAGTTACTTGGTTAGTGACATGATCAGTTACTTAGTTAGTGACATGTGATTAACAGTGACTTGGCTACTGACAGTTACTTGCTTAGTGACATGGTCAGTTACTTAATTAGTGACATGTGATTAACAGTGACTTGGCTATTAACTTGTGACTTGGCTACTGACAGTTACTTGGTTAGTGACATGGTCAGTGACATGTGATTAACAGTGACATAGTTAGTGACTTGAGGTTAACAGTGACCTCACTAACTAGAGACCTGGCCAGTAACTTGGTCAGTGACATGGATATAACAGTGACATTGTCAGCGACTTGAGGTTAACAGTTACTTGGTCAGAGATTGATAGTGACTTGGTCAGTGACATGCAATATAACCTGCTAGTGACATGAATATAACAGTGACTTTACAAAAAAGTGTACAATCACCAACAAAATTCTAGTGATTTCTCTTTATTCCATCTATGAAAATGCACTAGAGATACAAAAGTGTTGCTTGACTCTATCCTTGTCTTAAAATAGATATAACCACTTTATTTGAAAAACAATTAGATGGAAATACATTACATTTGCAAAGAAAATACATGACATAGTTTCTGAAACTCATTAACTAAATTGCTGGAGACAAAATTCAGGCTATAAGATTACAGTAAACCTATTATATAATGTCTTAACTTCAACAAAGGAAATTACTGCGTCATGGAAGGCCAATTAAAAAGCCTATTACGTGTAAAAGTATTAAGTAACCGACAACTTCAAAGAATCCGAGAGACCACTTCAATTCTTGTGAGCTGGTGAATGTGATCTGCTACGGCATTTTGTCGAATATGTATGCGACTATTATATAAACTTTCTTCCTTTGGGACAAACGAAGACTCGGAAAAAGTAGGGCCTGTAGACCAAAAGATTGGGTGCTTACTGATAACCCGAGTGAAACTGCAAATGTGACTAGCCAAGTCACAAGCCTTTTGGTAGGAAATGCCCCCAATGTCATCATATGCAACAAGGTAAAATCCCAAGTTCATATCATCATAAATTCCCTGCAAACAGAGACAATTGACAAGGATTAAATTGAGTCACACTTGATATATATATCTCTTCTAAATCCACCATCGGGTAATAAGAAATCAAGAAAAGGAAGCAAGAATACAACAAAATCAATCAGTTAACCCTAGAGCTGCTATCTCAAAGTTAGCCGATTATGTTCCTAAATATGATTGATCCAACAATGCCCATTAGTTTGAAAATTCTACTAAACCAATTCAAAGAATGATAAGCATCAACAATAATTCTTCCAAGCACTAAAAAACAACGGCTTCATGTAGACAAACTTCCCTCATAACAAAAAACATAATTTTCAATTGAGCCACACTTCAAAACACTTTTAGGCCTGGCATGTATGTTCTAGTACCTAGTTTTGACAACGCCTAATATATGCTAAAGATGTGAAACAATCCATAATTTTGACAAGCCTATAAAGGAAAGAGATACTGCAACGTACTAATAAACCCCCTTGCATATAATTATCAAGAAAAGAAGTTGAACAATATATCAGCATCTCACACCAGACTTGAACCACCACAAACACATCATGTTAGGTTTGAAAATGAGCTAAATAAATGACATAGCTGGCAGCATCAAATACGACCTTTCCATTCCCTCTATGGTTACACAGTTTTGAAGCCACAATCTCAGAAAGTAACTAGCTTGGAGATTATGAGGCACAACATGCCAATACAAAGAAATTTATTGATGAATTATAACAAAAATCCCATCCACAAGGGAAGCAATACCATACAATTTTCATGCGTTACAGCTAAAATTCAATCATCTTAACACATATAACAGGGAAATCAATCATCATAAGATTCAATTAAACAATAATTAAATGAATTAATCTAATGACTCAATTAAGTAGCTAACGAATTCAAATTTCTGATCCAAAACACAACAATTCAGGATCGCGAAACCAGATCAAACAAGTTGAATCAAAATGGAGAGAGAAGTGAGCTTACCTTGATGTCATCGTCGACGGAGGAGATCTCCTTGGTGGCCTTCTGGCTGAACCAGTAGGACCTTGCCTTGTTCATAATCTGATCCCTACAATTTCAATCCTTCCATTCTCACCAAGGGCGACGTGTTTCGGCTTGATCACGGTGGAAGACGAAGAAGAAGAAAAAGTGACGTGATCAAGGCGAAGAGCGATGGTGCCAGAGATCGAGAAAAAGAGAACAAAGCTCTGGATTGAAGATCCAAAACTGAGATTTCAGATCGTCGTAGAGAGACCAAGATCAATTGGAAGCTGGCGGCGGAGAGAGAAACTCGAACAGAGAATCTCCGATCAAATCGAATCAAGCTTTCTGATCAAAAGAGAGAGAAAATTAGATATCTAAAATTTTGAATGAAAAGTTATAAACGGGGTATTGCCTTTAAGGGCATACTTGGAATCAAAAAAATTAAAAATTGACCTTTTTTAACATCACCTCATTATTTATAAGGACTATATTAATATTACTAACAATTTGTTATGGACCTTTTTATCAAGTGGGAAACTATGTGATTTTTTTATCATTTCATACTCTAATATGACCTTTTGCATCATTTCCCTAAAAAAGAAATTAAAATGGAAAAAGGAAAAAAATAAAAATAAAAAAAGGAAAAATGAAATTAAAAAGGAAAAAGAAAAAATAAAAAAAGAAATTAAAAAGGAAAAAGAAAAAAGAAAAAAAAGAAATTAAAAAGGAAAAAGAAAAAAAGGAAAAAAATAAATTAAAAAGGAAAAAAAAAAGAAAAAAAAAATAACTGAGGGGTATATTGGACATTTCATCCAAGGCCAATTCCTAATTTCCCTCGGAAAGGACCTATTAGACGGAAATTGAGACCTCAGGGACTTTTCAGATTAAATTGGAATGTCAGGGACTGAAACGATGAGAGAGACATAATACAGAGACTAAACAGACTTTAGCCTTTTTTTTTTTCATCATCTATTGAGCAATGTATTTGAAATTTCACAACCGCATAGAACAACAGTATATTAGAGCCACTAAATACACTAGATTTTTCTCTCTCTCCTTTTTTTTTTTTTTTTTTTTTTTTAAATATAGTTGTATTGAAGCCAAGAATGATTACATGCACTTGTGTAGAAGGGATCCCAAATGAACTCAGTGAGTAAGTACATGCAGATCAACCAGAATTGTTTGAATCTAAATTAGGGGGGTGAAATTTGCACACCCCATATTACAAACCACACACCCTTTTATTATTTTAATAATATTTTATCTAACATCGCTTTTCACTTCCTAAAATGCCCTTGAGTCAGATCCTTTTTTTTTTTTGGGTCTTCTTCTTCTTCTCTCTCTCTCTCTCCCTCCCCAGTCTCCCTCTCTCTCCTCCAAACCACGACAGAACCTTTCTTTTTATTTTTCTCTCTTTCTCCTCCAAACAACGACACTGTCTTCTCCATTGAAACTTTCTGGTTCCCCAACCTTTCGTCTCTCCAAACCAAGTCATAATAAGGTTCTAAAAATCGGCGTAGGAAACTAAACCCATAAATTCTATTCCCAGAAATTACATTGAGAAGAGAAAACGCAAGAAACTAAACCCAGAAATTCTATTCCCCAGAATGAACAATCAGAATCATATGTATGGAAAAGAGTAAACGCAGAAGAAACGGCGCTAGAGAATACCCGATGTGGGACTGTGGATAGCTTCGTCGGACTGCTGATTACCTTATTCAGAGTATCTGCTTCTCCACACTGGTCTCCGTCGAAGACCGGTGGAGGTCGCCGGGTGAGGGAAGTCGGATTCTTGGGCCGGGTTGGCTTGTTGTGCGGGTACTGGTTGTTGAGGCGGGTTCGGGTTGGGTTCTTGAACCGGATTGGGATTGGGGTTGGGGTGGCTTCGTCCCCTATTTCAAAGCCGGCGAACTCAGGGATGGGGTTGGGTTCATCGTCTGGTTCAAAGCCCGGGAACTCTGGTGGAATGATGGGATCCTCCGGCAGTGGAACGAAGTTTTGCTGTAGAGAGGGTGGAGTCGGAGGGCGGGTCGGAAGCTGAAAAGCCTGAAGGTCCTCGGATAGACCCGTGTCAAGTAACACGTATATGTGGATGTCGCCATCGCAAATCTTCCGGCGGCACAATAGACACACCAGGTTAAAGTGGTTCACGGCCGCGTAGCCGTTTTGGTAGCAGTCGTAGTGGAAGGCATGCTGACTGAATTGCAGAAAGAGAAAAGACCAAAAAAAAAAAGGGGAATCTGACTTAAGGGCATTTTAGGAAGTGAAAAGAGATGTTAGATAAAATATTATTAAAATAATAGAAGGGTGTGTGGTTTGTAATATGGGGTGTGCAAATTTCAACCCCCCCTAAATTAAAGGTGGAACAAGCCAATATATTTGTACTGAACCAATTAGATGTTTGATTACAATGGAAATGGCCTCTCTCACATTCGAAAAATCAATACAACTATCAAATCTCAGTATTACAAGAGATTTGAGCCTCTCTTAAATTGCTAGAAAAAGGTAGGAAGCTGGCTGACTGAGCCTGTCAAAACCTCAGTATTACAAAGACAATTACCAACAATGTAGTGAGTAGGTTTTAGAAAATTCATTTGATTTAACTTCATATTCATATAGGTTTCAGAGCAACAAAAAAGTTTTTTTTTTTTTTTTTTTTTTTTTTTTTTTTTTGAAATGGGGCTGGTGCGGCTGCCCTCAAGCCTTGATTAATGAAATTTCAGAATACATGGGGGGGACGTAGAGCCTGAACCCCAGATTACAATAAGCATAAAGAGAACATCCGGAAATAATACCAGGATTCTCCATAAAAACTATGTATTCTAACAAGCACCAATTAGCAAAGAGTGCACGAATGGCTACTCTATTTGCTTTGACATAGCGGTGACATACCGGAAAGATAACTCTATAACGAAGAAGCATCATTACAAATAACACAGTTTTCCCACTATGTTGCCGCACGGAAATAAATCCGGCGACACTCAATTTCATCCTGCCATTAGGAGGTTGCGTCCATTTGATCAAACAAACAGATCGCCGCCTCGCTAGGCCAGACAAGGCACACAGAGTGTGCATTCCGGGACAACGCCCATTTCTCCCTACCAAAAAATAGTAGGGACTTATTTCCGGCATATAGCCGCATTTAAATAGTAACAATAGAAAATAATAAAACATAAAACAAAAGGAAGTTGAGCCCAGAGTCCAAGCCCAGGCCCAACCCCTGCTCAGCCCAGTCCAAAAATACAAGCTGCTGCTGTCACCTCGACACCGACCCGCAAGTTGGAACCAGTCCGTCCAAACACCGGCATCCAAACCGCCGGCTTGAGCAAAACCAGACCATCCCATCCTCTCTCCGTCCTTCCCAAAACGCCAGCGTACATCACTGCCATCCCCAACAACCCCTCTCCACAGGGCGGCTCCAAACGACACACACCAGATCGAAAAACTCCGATCCGATCTGGGCCGCTCAAAAACCGTCCTCGCACCACCAAGCAACGTCACCGCCGGCAGTCCGCCTCCCTCTCCTTGTGAGATCGAACCTCGTCTTACCCAAATGCCGCCGAACCGGCTCTGGACTTCCCCGGCGATACCTCCTCGCGTTTTGGATGACGAAGCCGCCACAGAGCCTCCACTCCGACTGAGATTATTCCATTGACCAATACTGCCGGACACTAGGTCCAATCAACCCCGTCCGACGACGCCGCCACGAGGGCGAGCCGCCGGAAGGATCACTCTCTCGCTGGTTGTGCTTTCGGCTCTCTAGGGTTTTCAGACTGACAAAAAAAAAAAAAAAAAAAAAAAAGTCACCAAATCCAACGGATGTCATGGAAGTGTAGTCCCATATGAAAAAATGGAGACCCAAAAGAGTTCATAATAGGGAAGATGCCCAAACCGTTGTAAGCTATTTTACAAGGTCTTTCTATTCCAATGCGAGACAATACTCCACGTTCTCAAGCCATTAATATTATTTTTTAACTGAGTTCTCTACTGAAAAAATAAATTAGTGTATTAGGGTTTTCACTTTGCAGTACATTCATTTGGTGAGACCTTATGCTCATATGTCTATTACAGAAAACCTCGACATAGAAATCTTGTTATCTTCCAACACCTTTCACATTGCCGATTTGGCTAAAGTATTATTGCCAAGGGCAGGATTCCCAAATCCCTGAATTTCAACATGCTCTTCAAATCCCTCCCTAAACGATGGTCTTCAAATCCCTCCCCAAGGACTGGGGGATACTATGCAGTGGACGCCTGGTTCTTTCTATATATGGTGGTCTATTTCTTACTATGCTTCCATTTATTTTGTACACTCTTCTACTGCCATTCATTGGCTTTCTAGGTTACCACAAGAGGTAGTGGACAGAAATTGTCCTGCTTTACATAAAGGCCAAATTTATTATTCAAATTCAACAGATGTAGTAACTATTAAGGGTTTATGAAGCTCAATATTCTAATTTCCAAGGATATGGAGTGTTTCTTGCGTTCCAGGACACAAGAAATTGTGTATGGAGGACTAATGGAACTTATCATTCCAGGAATCTGGGCCACCCTGATGGTAACCCTCATTCTGATTCTCTGACAAATATGATGTTATACGGAATCTTGCTTGAGGTACACAATGATCCCCTTCTCTGAGTTCCATATTATACTACTAATTGCTAGTTCATTGTGATCCTGCTGTTGAGAATTGTGGAGCGCGCAAATACGATTGTCCTGCATCAGAGAGGAGACTGTCCATCATGGGGGCATATTAACTTAAAGCTCTCCTTTAACAGTTTAACTGCACCAGTGGTGACTGTTTCTGGTGGCTTTCTCCGGGTACCTCACACAGAATGCTATACCGTCTGGGGTACCAATGCACCTCCTAAATCCTGTACCAAGAACACACGCTTAGAGGGGTAAATCGTACCGGACGGTTTACACCTCTCCGATGCTTGAGTGAGAAGCTAATATGGATGTATAGTAAGTAAATAGTAGACAAAGGAGTTATTACCCGTAAAAGGTGGTTGTGCTAATGCCCTTATACTCGAGCATGTGAAGGAAGTCTCCCCCATCCTCGATGTGGGACACTAGTTGTTCTTCTGATGCCATATCAGTCCTCCTGTTGTGTAAATAGTTGGGCTGTGTTGGCCTTGCCCAGGGCCCTGGGTGCCCGGGGTGGCATCCCAAATGGGCCTCGCCATGGTGGGTCGTGAACCCGGCCCATGGTATAGTACATGGGAGTACCGATGGGGCCCAGCCGATAGTGCCAAACTTAGTTGAGACTTCCCTAGTATGTACAAGTCCCCCAAGTTCCCGTTCAAGATGTTTCTTGGGTGGGGACTTATTATTGTCTCGGAAGTTTGGCACTAGTGTGCCTATAGGGAGTCCCCCAAGTTCCCGTTCAAGGGATATCTTGAGCGGGTTACGCTGTAGGTAGCTAATCTACACGATGCGATAGGGTGAGGGTTGAGCCTCCGGTACCCAATGGGGTAGAGAGAGGACATGGCTCTGATACCCGATGGGGTAGAGAGAGAACTTGACTCTGATACCCGATGGGGTAGAGAGAGTACTTGACTCTGATACCCGATGGGGTAGAGAGAGTTGGATCCTCCGGTACCCAATGGGGTAGAGGATGTGAGTCTCCGGTACCCAATGGGGTAGAGAGAGGACATGGCTCTGATACCCGATGGGGTAGAGAGAGAACTTGACTCTGATACCCGATGGGGTAGAGAGAGTACTTGGCTCTGATACCCGATGGGGTAGAGAGAGTTGGATCCTCCGGTACCCAATGGGGTAGAGGATGTGAGTCTCCGGTACCCAATGGGGTAGAGAGAGGACATGGCTCTGATACCCGATGGGGTAGAGAGAGAACTTGACTCTGATACCCGATGGGGTAGAGAGAGTACTTGACTCTGATACCCGATGGGGTAGAGAGAGTTGGATCCTCCGGTACCCAATGGGGTAGAGGATGTGAGTCTCCGGTACCCAATGGGGTAGAGAGAGGACATGGCTCTGATACCCGATGGGGTAGAGAGAGAACTTGACTCTGATACCCGATGGGGTAGAGAGAGTACTTGGCTCTGATACCCGATGGGGTAGAGAGAGTTGGATCCTCCGGTACCCAATGGGGTAGAGGATGTGAGTCTCCGGTACCCAATGGGGTAGAGAGAGGACATGGCTCTGATACCCGATGGGGTGGAGAGAGTTGGATCCTCCGGTACCCAATGGGGTAGAGGATGTAATTCTCCGGTACCCAATGGGGTAGAGAGAGAACATGGCTCTGATACCTGATGGGGTAGAGAGAGGACTTGGCTCTGATACCCGATGGGGTAGAGAGAGAACTTGACTCTGATACCCGATGGGGTAGAGAGAGTCCTTGGCTCTGATACCCGATGGGGTGGAGAGAGTTGGATCCTCCGGTACCCAATGGGGTAGAGGATGTAATTCTCCGGTACCCAATGGGGTAGAGAGAGAACATGGCTCTGATACCCGATGGGGTAGAGAGAGGACTTGGCTTTGATACCCGATGGGGTAGAGAGAGAACTTGACTCTGATACCCGATGGGGTAGAGAGAGTACTTGGCTCTGATACCCGATGGGGTAGAGAGAGGACTTGGCTCTGATACCCGATGGGGTAGAGAGAGAACTTGACTCTGATACCCGATGGGGTAGAGAGAGTACTTGGCTCTGATACCCGATGGGGTGGAGAGAGTTGGATCCTCCGGTACCCAATGGGGTAGAGGATGTAATTCTCCGGTACCCAATGGGGTAGAGAGAGAACATGGCTCTGATACCCGATGGGGTAGAGAGAGGACTTGGCTCTGATACCCGATGGGGTAGAGAGAGAACTTGACTCTGATACCCGATGGGGTAGAGAGAGTACTTGGCTCTGATACCCGATGGGGTGGAGAGAGAACTTGACTCTGATACCCGATGGGGTGGAGAGAGTTGGATCCTCCGGTACCCAATGGGGTAGAGGATGTAATTCTCCGGTACCCAATGGGGTAGAGAGAGAACATGGCTCTGATACCCGATAGGGTAGAGAGAGGACTTGGCTCTGATACCCGATGGGGTAGAGAGAGAACTTGACTCTGATACCCGATGGGGTAGAGAGAGTACTTGGCTCTGATACCCGATGGGGTAGAGAGAGTTGGAGCCTCTTGGTACCCGATGGGGTAGGCGGTGCATGTCAGCCACGTGGGGCATACTGAGTTGTGCAATAAATGCCCGTCCCCTCAACTGACGGTTTTCGAGACGTGGGACACGTGTAGTGATCCTGTGGTTGTGGGCTTTTCGGCTTCAACGGCCCTGATGCTTTGGAGATTGAATTTAAGAGGGAAACAGACTGTTTCCCTTCTCACTTTCTCCGAAATTCTGAGAACTGAGCATTCGCGTTTTGCCCTCTCACTTCTTGTGCTTCTGTTGCTGTGGCTGTGAGGAGTGAAGACGAAAGCTTTAGCTAGATTAGCGACTGCCGGAAAAGAGGTAAGAGAATGTGGTTTGGTTTTTTTTTTTTTTTTTGTGTTTCTGTTTGGCGTCGGTTTTGGGCTGCTTCGATTTTGCTTGTGTTTCTGGGTTTTGCGTTGAATTTCTGGGTTTGCTTGAATTTCTGGGTTTGCTTTGAATTTCTGGGTTTGCTTTGAATTTCTGGGTTTTGCTTTGAATTTCTGGGTTTGCTTTGAAGTGGGGAGTGATCCGCGCTTCAACGTGGTCTTAGATCTGGTTAGGCTAACCCTTGTGCTTCTGATTCCAGATATAGCGAGTTTTGAGGTTTCCGGTATCGTGATTAGGATGGAATCAGAAACCAAGGGTGGGGATACGGGATCGTCATACCAGTCGTCTGCCAGGCAAGCTGAAGTGGATATCGATCGGTACCTAGCTTCAGTAGGTCAATTAGCGGAGAATACCGGGTCCTCGACGGGGGTGTTCTCGGAGAGCAGTGAGGAGTCCGACGAGGGTGAGAGCGAGGATGGATCTGTGGAGGCCCCCGTAGTCACGGTGGCAATCCCGGAGGGCATACCGAAGCCTAGGTATACGCTTACGGACGGGACCGTATGCGACGAACCCGGGAGAAGTATGACGATGAAGGAGATCATCGCCATGCGACTGAAGTGGGGAATACCGGACGCAGTAGAGCTTAGGCCCCTTAAGGAAGGAGAGATGGCCGCGAATCCTGCCCCGGGGTGGGTGGCGCTGCACGAGAACCAGTTCCACCAAGGGTTATCGCTACCGCTGCCCCGGTGCCTACAGTATCTGTTGCGGATGCTGAACCTGTCACCGGGGCAATTGACCCCGAATGCCATTCGCCAAATATATAGTATGATGGCCATGTGGGACTTGTGCCAACAAGGGTGGCCTTCCGTAAATGAATTCCGCGCGGTACACAGGATCCTGTACTCAAGGAAGCTGTCATGTGCGGGTACGGTGACATTTGCCGCTAGGGATTACGAACCATTAGTTACCGACATGCCCTCGTCGATGAGCAAAAGGTGGAGGAATAAAGTGTTTCTAGCTGGTGGGCGATGGCAGATTAAAAATAAGAAGTGGAATCTGACCGGTACTTTCCAAGCAATCGGGGACCAGGCCTACACTTTATCCGAGGTGGAAAGGAAGAGGATAGCCCGGGTATACGCTGTTTGGAATGAGAAAGAGAGGAGCTCTTATAGATTTATCCGGCACTCTATTCTTTATAGGCTAGGGCTAGGATGGCTCCCTGGTGAGGCTTTTTTTTTTTTTTTTTAAAAAAAAAAAAAAAACCTTTGGCTTCTTTTGTTTTTTTTTTTTACTAACTATGGAACTGATTGCAGTGAAAGCACCGAAGAGGAAACCTCGGAAAGGCAAAGAGGAGGACAGAATGGACGATAACCAATTGATGGATATGCTGATGAACCAGGGAGAAGACGCCCTGCACATTGAGGTCGACCTAGGGTCGAAGGCTACGGGTCGGTCCATTGAAGAGACCCTGCTAGAGATCACTGACGCGGGATATGGGGAACCTGATCCCAATGCTCCCGCGACTCCAGTCTAGCAGCCTTCTGCCGCTGACATCATCACAATAGCTGATCCCGGAAGGGAGAAGGTACCGCCCGCCGTGTCCATTTCTTCTCGGTCCACTGGGAGCGACGAGGCCCTGCTTCCAGGGGAGAAGAAGAGGTCACACAGGCACCGGCACCGAGGTGATAAACAGGAGGTTACCTATACCGGCCGGGATGTTAAAGGATCCGGTGCGAAGAGGCAGAAGAGAGAACTTCCGGTACCCGAAGCGTCGCCGTCACTTGGCCTACTGGCTCCTGCCATTCCGGTAATCCCCAAGAAGCCCATCAAGCAGCTGCTGAGTGAGTATGGGGTTGCTGATGAAAAATTCGTGCGGTCCATGCTTAGCGATCTGAAGGATATTGACCTCGACCGGGTGCGGGCCAAGGACAATACCCCCAAAGAGAATCGCCGTCTCGCCCGGGAATCTATGATGCGGGTATGGGTTTGCTTCACTCTTGCGATCGGTACTTACTGTATATATATTTTAACCGGTGTGTTTGCAGGCACTCTTCAATGTGTACGCGGTTGATGCCAGCGAGGAAGATACTCAACTGAAGGAGGAGGTTAGCAATCTCTCCGGGCAGGTGAAGTATCTGCATGGTGAGAAGGCCAAGCTGGAGAAGGAGCGGGACTCTTTGAGGCAAAAGATTGAGTCCTTGACTCCACTGGTTGCCGAGATGGACGCGGCAAAGCAGCGGATCGCGGAGCTTGAGGGTGAACTCACCGAGGCGCAGGATGAGGTAAAAAATGCTCGGGACTCTGAGAAGGATGCTGCAGAGTCTGCCACATCATGGAAGGAGAAGGCAGACTACCTGGAGGAGCGTCTTCCCGTGGAGAAGCGCGAGGCCGTGGAGGAGTACAAGGCTTCCGAAGAGCTTATTGCGATGCTAGCTGCTGCCCAAGACAAGGCTGTTATCATGAAGTTCAAGGAGTGGGTGGCGGCCGGGTACTTGGATGAAGCCAAATTCAGGCGGGGCCTTCTGGAGAAGAAGAAAGAGAAGGAGGTGGCAACCAAGTCCGGTGCTGGTGGATCCCAAAGTACCGGTGGCAAGCAGTAGTGGAAATTACCATTAACTACTTCTTTTTTTTTTTTTGAAATTATCCTTTTCTTGAACAATGGCGTGATTCCTGTGCTTGGTAGTCCAGGCTTTTTGTGAATGGAATTTTTTGAACTTGAATGGGAATTGGAAAGGGATTAAAATTTCTAGGATTTTATACCTTGCTTTAAGCGTTTATTTGCATCACTTATTACCGGAATAGAGTAATTGACAACAGCTATGTCCGGGAATGCCCGGCGTAGGTAAAAAAAAATGCTAGAAATGGTCTGAATAATTCATTTTTCCATTCAAGTACCACATGGTGGTTAATACAGAATGAGTACCCGATGGGTAGCTTGCCATAGCTGTATGGTCAAAAAGCAAAAGCTAGGACAAGATGCTCCCGGAGCTACTTGTAATAGTACCGCAGGCGCTGGGTATTCCATGGATGCCGGGATACGACTCCGTCCATGTCCCGGATAAAAAAGGTTGCGGGGCCTACCTCTTCAATGATCTCGTAAGGGCCTGTCCAGGATGGATCCAGTCCCCGGGGTTCTGGGTAGACCTGCTTCATGAACCAGTCCCCCAACTTCAGTGTGCGGGATTGTACCTTGGCATCGTAGTAGCGAGCTATCCTCCGCTTGTTAGCCAAGTTATGCATGTGTGCCACATCCCTTCGTTCCTCTAATAAATCGGCATCGAGTTGTAGGCCTTCCGAGTTGGTACCCGCATCGAAGTATTCGATCCGGGGACTCTGGACCTGTGTTTCAATAGGGAGTACCGCTTCTGTCCCGAAAGCCATGCAGAATGGGGTCTCTCCGGTGGCCTCTGTTGCCGTGGTCCTGATAGCCCACAACACCTCCAGGAGTTTAGCAGCCCAAAGTCCCTTGGCATCGTCGAGCTTCTTTTTCAGTATCTTCTTGATAATCTTGTTGACAGCCTCGACCTGACCGTTGGTCTGGGGGTGGGCCGGGGATGCATATAGAATTCTGGTGCCCAGGTTCTCTGTGTAAGCCCTCAACTCATCATTGTCAAACTGGGTACCATTGTCCGTGATTATGGTGTCCGGGACTCCAAACCTGCAGTAGATGTTCTTCCACAGGAAATTTTTTACCTTTTCCGTGGTGATGGCGACGAGGGGTTCGGCTTCAACCCACTTTGTTTGATAGTCCACAGCGACGATGGCGTATTTGAATTGTCCCACTGCAGTGGGAAGTTTACCAATTAAGTCCAAACCCCACTGACAGAACGGCCACGGTGCCAGGAGGATGGAGAGAGCAATGGGCGGTGCCCTTGGGATATTTGCATACATTTGGCACTTGTGGCAAGAGCTGGATATTGTTTGGGCTAGGGCCGACATGGTTGGCCAGAAATATCCTGCCCTTAGGGTCTTGTGTGCAAGAGACCGGGCTCCGGCATGGTTACCGCATACACCAGCATGTATGTCCTTCATTATCTTGTGACCTTCCTCCGGTGTTACACACCTCAGACTGGGGAAGCAGTGGCCTCTCCGGTATAACTTGTCATTCATGATCGTGTATCGAGCTGACCTTAACTGCAGTCTTCTGGCCTCGACCTTATCATCCGGTGCCAGGGCGTCGATCATGTACTTCAGAATTGGGTCCATCCACGAAGCTGTGTGATCCACAGCGAATATTTCTGACACCGTTTTAGAGGTGCTAGGTCTCTCGAGTATTTCGACTTTAGTGGCTCCATAGGTAGGACTTGGGGAAGTTGATGCGAGCTTAGCAAGGGCGTCTGCCTTGTCGTTTTCTGCCCTCGGTATTTGGGTAAAAATGTAGGAGGTAAACCTCTGCACTAATGCCCGAGCCAGAGCCTGGTAAGAGGACATGTGGGGCTCCTTTGCCTCGAAGTTACCGCTGACCTGGTTTACGACTAACTGGGAATCACTGAAAATACTAAGGTGCTGCACCCCTAGTTCCCGGGCGATCTGCAGACCTGCTATGAGTGCCTCGTACTCTGCGGTGTTGTTGGATGCATTGAAGGCAAATTTGAGGGCGTACTCGTACACTTGATCGTCCGGGCTAATTAGCAGGATACCGGCTCCACTTGTTTTCTTGTTGGATGCGCCATCAACATATAATCGCCAAGTGCTCGGTGGAGGCGGATCCGGGGCTGGTGGTTCAGGTGATTCCTGGGAAGGGTTATGGGAGGGAATCGCCTCAGAAATAAAATCTGCCGCTGCCTGGCCCTTTATAGCTGTCCGGGGTTGGTACTTGATATCGAACTCTCCCAGTTCGATGGCCCACTTAATTAACCTGCCCGATGTCTCCGGTTTCTACAAAACCTGCCTCAGCGGGTGATTAGTGAAAACGGTGATTGAATGTGCTTGGAAGTAATGCCTTAGCTTCCGGGCCGATACCAGGAGGGCCAGTGCTATTTTTTCAATGTCCGGGTACCTGGATTCTGCACCAGTGTACCCCTTTCCGGCATAGTACACCGGGTACTCGCAATCGGAGTCCTTCCTAATCAAAGCTGAGCTTACAGCCGTTGAAGATGCCGCCAGATATATGTAGAGCATTTCTCCTGGAACAGGTTAGTAAAGTAGAGGTACCGCTGATAAGTACGCCTTCAAGCCAATAAAAGCAGTCTCGTGCTCAGCTGTCCAGGCTATTACCTCGACGTGCTGGGTTTTTAGCAGTTTGAAGAAAGGAGTACACTTGTCCGTCAGCCTGGAGATGAACCTTGACAGGGCGGCCACCTTGCCTGTGAGAGATTGGACCTCGTTCCGGTAGGTTGGGGATACCATGTCTAATATAGCCTGCACCTTCTCCGGGTTGGCCTCGATTCCCCTGTGGCTAATGATGTACCCGAGAAACTTTCCTACCTCGACCCCGAAGATGCACTTCTGCGGGTTAAGCCGCATACCATTGCGTAATATGATGGTGAAGACGATTGACAAGTTGGTTACGTGGTCCTCCGGAGTTAAACTTTTTACCAGCATATCGTCCACGTAAACTTCCATGATAGTACCGATAACCTCTTCAAACATAGAGTTGACGAGTCGCTGATAAGTGGCACCTGCGTTCTTTAATCCGAAAGGCATGACCTGGTAACAATAGAGACCCTTGTCTGTGGTGAAGGCAGTGTGCTCCTCGTCTGCCGGGTTCATTCGAATTTGATTGTACCCACTGAACGCATCCATGAAACTGAGTAACCGGTACCCAGCAGTGGAGTCGATTAGTTGGTCAATTCGCGGGAGCGGGAAGCTATCCTTGGGGCATGCCCGGTTGAGGTTTGTGTAGTCCACACACATGCGCCATGATTCCTGAGATTTCTTTGGCACCATGACCACGTTGGCTAACCACCGGGGATACGTGACTTCCCTGACAAAGTTGATGGCCATCAACTTTTTTACTTCGGCTTGGATAGCCCGGTACTTATCATGTGTGAAGGCCCTCCTCTTTTGTCTTACCGGTGCTGAATAAGGGACAATACTAAGATTGTGCGTGGCTATCTCCATTGGTATACCGGGCATGTCCTCATATGACCAGGCGAATGCAGATGAGTTTGAGCGGAGGAACGAGATCAATCTTTCCCTGATAACCGGAGAGAGCTTAGTACCTATCTTCACAGTCCTGTCCGGGAACTGCTCTGATAGCACCACCTCCTCAATGTCCTCTACGGCACCAGGCCGTTCTTCGTCTGAATCGGTATCGTCCCTGGGATCCTCGTACCTTTCCGACAGAGGGTTAGTAGCCACGGGCAACATCTCAGACTTTCCCTTACCGCGAGATACGGTCAATGAATAACACTTCCTCGCTGCGGCCTGGTCACCCCGGATTGTAGCAATGCCGACCGGGGTTGGCACTTTCATCATCAGCATGTGACCTGCAATGAAGGTTTTCAGACGCCAAAGTGCCGGTCGGCCTAGGATAGCATTATAGGATGAGACGCAGTCCACCACGATGAACTCTGTTTTGATGGTTGAACAATTTGGGCTTTCGCCTACCGTGATCGATAGGTAATCTGATCCGAGTGGTTGGACGATATCCCCAGAAAAGCTAATGAGCGGCTCATTATCCTGCGACAGCTTGGCTCTCCCTCTGTTCAAAGCTTTGTACGCATCGCGAAATAATACGCTAACTGAGGCCCCGGTGTCCACGAGAACCCGGGACATTATATAATGGTCCATTTGGAGCGTGATTAAGAAGGGATCATCATGGGGCATTTTCAGATCGGCCTCCTCCCCCTGTAGGAATGTCACCGATGTCCATCCGGTACCTCCATCCTGCCGCGGGGCCTTGTGGAAGTTGAAAACTTCCGGATGACCGAAACTAGAATTTCGCCTCTTCCTCTGGGGATGTAATTCCTTCGGGCCCCCACCGTGGATCGTGAAGATTTGGCCGTACACGTCCACCGCTCCTATCTCCTTAGCAGGCAGGTACCGCTGAAGCTTGCCCCTCTGGATAAGGGACTCGATAGTATTTTTTAAAGCAACACAGAGATTGGTATTGTGTCCGGCATCCTCGTGATAAGTGCAGAACTTTCCGGTATCTTGCTGGGTAAGTTTACTCTTCGGGAACTTCCTTGGGGGTGGGCCCGGTATCTCATCCTTACTTTCGTTCCAAATAGTCTCGTATGAAGCGTTAAGGATTGTGAACACCTCATACCGGGGGGGGGGGGGGTGGTGGACGAGGACTCTTTGCTTCTTTTGCCCGAGGTATGGGGTGACCTGTCATGGTTATGGGCCCACTCCCTCTTTCGTGGCTCATCCCTGACAGTTGAAGCCGGGGTTGGCACCCTTAGCTCTGGTCTGGGGGTGTCCCCGTAGGTTTCGAATTCGGCCTGGGCGTGTCTGATGGCGGTGGCCATCAGCTCGTCGTAGTTGGCTGGAGGATTATGGTTAATCCCATAGAGAAATTCTCCGCGCCTTAAGCCCCTCCTGAAAGCCAGCTCGGCCAGTTCCTTATTAAGGTCCCGGCACTTGGCGGTAGCCGCCTGCCACCGGTTTACAAAAGACTTCAAAGTCTCATTCTCTCCTTGCTGGACCTTTACAGGCCCTTTGGTGTGTGTATCCCATCGGTGCGTAAGATGAATCGAGCTACAAACTTGTCAGCCAACTCCTTGAAGTTCCCTACAGAACCGACCGGCAGTTCGTAGAACCAACTCAAAGCTTCCCCTGACAAGGTTTCCTGGAACATATTACAACACACCTCATCCGTATATCCCTTGGCGCTTGTTTGCGAGCGGAAGGCCTGTAGATGCTGATAGGGGTCTCCAACCCCCGTGTAGTCAATCTTCAGCGGCTTCGACATATCCGCTCGAATGGCTCCTCTGACTTGTTGGGTGAAAGGACCCGGGCGGTCCTCGTAGGTGGCCAGGGCCCTCCATGTGTCCCTGTTTTCTGTGGCCTGCACCCTTGCCTGCAGAGCATGCAAAGAGTTGCTCATTTGCACAAGTAATGCCGTGTTTGCGTCGGTTACCGGGGGAATATTCGGTACTGGCTGTGGCAACGGTGGTGGTGGTAGATGCCTCAAGCTTTCCGGGAACAACTCTACCGGTACTTGGATTACCCGCTGGGCAGCGTTCACGCCCGTTGCTGGTTGGGATGCCCTAGCCAGGGCCTGGGTGAGCGCCTCGTTGTGCTGATGCCTCCTTTCCAGTGCTCGGGCCAGCGCTGTGTTTTCATCTTCCAGCTCCTGCATTTTCTGTTGCGTAAGGCGGTTTGTTTCCCTATCGGTACTTTGTTGTTCCCGATCGATCCTGGATTGTTCCCTGAAGGCTGCTATCTCCGCCCGCATGGATTCCAATTCCGATACCGGAGACACTTGGTCCGGGACATGCGGGTCGGAGGATCCGAGACCATGAATTTCTTCAATACCCGGCGCTTCTGCTGATGAAGTACCCGGAGAGAATATCAGTGCCCGGGCGACACTTCTACCCTTTCCTGCCGTTCCTTCCGGCTCAGTCATGATCACGTCCCCTATCTGGCGCGCCAATGTTTCTGGTGGCTTTCTCCGGGTACCTCACACAGAATGCTATACCGTCTGGGGTACCAATGCACCTCCTAAATCCTGTACCAAGAACACACGCTTAGAGGGGTAAACCGTACCGGACGGTTTACACCTCTCCGATGCTTGAGTGAGAAGCTAATATGGATGTATAGTAAGTAAATAGTAGACAAAGGAGTTATTACCCGTAAAAGGTGGTTGTGCTAATGCCCTTATACTCGAGCATGTGAAGGAAGTCTCCCCCATCCTCGATGTGGGACACTAGTTGTTCTTCTGATGCCATATCAGTCCTCCTGTTGTGTAAATAGTTGGGCTGTGTTGGCCTTGCCCAGGGCCCTGGGTGCCCGGGGTGGCATCCCAAATGGGCCTCGCCATGGTGGGTCGTGAACCCGGCCCATGGTATAGTACATGGGAGTACCGATGGGGCCCAGCCGATAGTGCCAAACTTAGTTGAGACTTCCCTAGTATGTACAGTGACAAAGTTGGTGCAATGCCAAAAGATAGAGAACCATGTAAAGTCAATTGGAGAATTTTTTTTTTTTTTCCTGTTACATATTTCATTTTACTATGTTATTGGTATATGTTCGATTGAAGAAGACATCTTTTGGCTGCTATAAGTTTTTCTGGTTCTTTCTTTTTTGCAGGGAGTTGTTGGCAAAGAGAGAAAATTCATTCAACAAACCTATGTGTTACCTCCCAAGGAAGCTGCTGTAGAAAGAAATGGATGTTTTAGCATTGAGAAGATGGAAGGTTTACCACATACCTTGGTATGTTAGCACTTCATATTAGAGCTTCCATGAAGGAACTTATCAAGTTGCAATTTGGAGAAGAAATCTTAGATGAGTTGTTTGACTTGTACTCCAAGAAAATTGAAGAGCAACGGTCAATCCTCGAATCAGGGAAGACGTACAATTAACTTTCTTGTTGTGCTTAAACAGATGGCAAATTGATTTGAACATGCATGCATGTTCTGATATTTTCTGTGAAACTACATTTGATCCTTTTGCCTCCACTCCTTATGCAAAATGCAATCAATTGACTAATGAAATTAACTTGTAAGATTTAGTTTCAAGAGCCTTCATTCACTTTGACCATTTAGGTGGTTTTGTTTCAGCAGGTCATTAAAAATATCCCAAAAGCATATTGTACTTAACAAGATGTGCTTAACAAGAAACATCATTAAAGAATTAACAAGGACTGACTTCTTATCGATCTTATTTGTTTATCTGGTACTTATCTTTATATTTCTTAGGCCCCAATCCTTCCAAACCCTTTTCTTTCTTTTTCTTTTTTTTTTTGGAAATTTGCCACCCATGTTATATCAATATACATATTGGACTGCAGATTAGTTAGATCATAGATAAATTTTCTTTTTGTTAGTCTTAGATTTTCAGGATCTCTTGCTTTCATACTTGTAGTCAAACATTGAAATTACAAGGCTATGATACAATTTTCTGTATCACAAGCGCATTCCTCTACTAATCGTTTGGATAAGAACCGATGACTGTAAGTCTTGGAATTTCCAGGACATCTGAAGCTTTCCTCCATCTTCAACAAGTTTATAATTAAATGAGAATATAACATTTATATATTTTAAAGTCAAATTTTGTTTGTTGAAGCATCATATTATGATGATGACATCAGATAGTTTACTAGCCTCCTAGACTTTTAAAGGTTTAATCAAACTATATATGGCAATGCCGCAAATGTTTTAGCATATCTATTTGTCACTTAAACACCATGGGATCTCGTCTAATGAAGAAGAGCAACAAAGTTCCACTGTTTGTGACGTTCAATCTTTTCTTAGTCCTCTGTAGCCAAACCATCATAATTAGGACAGTGGACGCCAAGAGTAAAGTAAGTAATCTAAAACTAGAAATCTCTGCATTTTACAGAACACATATATACTTGTGACTAGAACTAATTGGTGTTTTTAATAGGTTCACATAGTCTATATGGGTAAAAAGCACCACCATGATCCTGAGGTTGTAACCTGTTTGCATCACGACATGCTTGCCTCTGTTGTGGGGAGGTATATATATAAAATCTTCCTACATGACCAAAAATTATGATAGACTTGAGAAGCATTCATTAAGCTTATTCTTGTTCAAGTTGACTATACCTCATTGTGTCTATGCAGCAAAGAAGCAGCCACTGATGCTATGGTGTACAGTTACAAACATGGATTTTCTGGTTTTGCAGCTAAATTTTCAGAATCTCAAGCTAAGAAGATTGCAGGTAGTTTTAGGTTCAGTTTGGTGCAGCTCAACTAAGCCAATATATATATATATATATATATATATATATATATATATGTACGTCACTGATTAAGAAATTCTATGTCTATGTACTTAGACTTTCCTGGAGTTATTCGTGTTATACCAAATCACTTTCATTCGCTGCAAACAACTAGGAGCTGGGATTATCTAGGGCTCTCTCCTAATTCTCCCAATACCCTTTTAAATGACGCAAACTTAGGTGATGGAATTATCATTGGTCTACTGGACACAGGTAATTTTTCTAACCTTTCTATGTAAAACGTCTTTGAAAGTCTCGAGTGCTTGAAAATATGATGAAACAAAAAAACCTTCAAATGGTGGTAGGTATATGGCCAGAGTCTGAGGTGTTCAATGATGAGGATCTGGGGCCAATCCCAAGTCAATGGAAGGGTCAGTGTGTATCTGGACAGCAATTCAATGCCTCAACAGCTTGTAACAATAAGCTAATAGGAGCAAAATATTACATTGACGGTTTTCTTGCTGAGAATGAACAACCATTCAACACCACAGACAGCCCGGATTTCTTGTCCCCAAGAGATGTTGTTGGACATGGAACACACACATCTACAATTGCTGGTGGCTCCTTTGTGTACAATGCAAGCTACAAAGGGATTGCCCTTGGAATAGTCAGAGGAGGAGCTCCCCGTGCTCGTTTGGCTATGTACAAAGTGTGCTGGAATGTGCCAAGAGGACAGTGCTCAAATGCTGACATGCTGAAAGCTTTTGATGATGCAATTCATGATGGAGTTGATGTTATATCAGTATCTCTTGGCACTCAACTTCCACTGTTTTCAGAGGTTGATGACCGCGATGCAATTTCCATTGGTTCATTCCATGCTGTTGCTAAAGGCATACCTGTTGTTGGTGGAGCTGCAAATGAAGGCCCTTCTGCATACACTGTCGAAAACACAGCACCTTGGATCTTAACTGTAGCAGCTTCTACTATTGATCGGTCTTTTCCTACAAATATTACACTAGGGAACAACTCAACCATACTGGTAATTTTCAAACAATTTGTGGAAAACTTCATGTAGTTACTGAATACTTCTGAGGTGTTATATTGTCAGTCTGTCAATCTCGCAGCACGCATTAAAAGTAGAGTCCACATAATCATTACTCCACTAATTGTGGCAACAGAACATGTCATAATATTTCTACATATCTACGAAATTGGTTCCTTTTCTTATCTAGTTTTTCTTTTGCAGGGTCAAGCCCTGTTTGCAGGAACAGAAGTTGACTTTACTGGTTTGGTGTACCCGGAGAACCCAGGACTTATTCCTTCACTAGCCGGGTGATGGATTTTTTTCTCTTAATATCTACATGTCCTCTATATATTCCGACAAATTTGAACTAATTACATGATTGCTTGAGATCAATTCAGAAATTTGTCATTTTTATTCTTATATCTGGTTTTACACAATACATCCTAATTTAACAAAGATTCGATCACTTGCAGCGTCTGTGAGGCTCTTATACTCAATAACACACCTGTGGCTGGAAATGTAGTCCTTTGCTTTACATCAGTGACCAGAAGAACTCCGGTAGCACTTGCTGTATCTAGTGTCAGAGCAGCTGGTGGGGTTGGAGTAATTGTTGCCAAGAGTCCTGGTGATGTCTTGGGTCCATGTAGCAGTGACTTTCCATGCATTGAAGTAGACTACGAGCTTGGTACTCAGATACTATTCTACATTCGCTCCACCCGGTACGTTCAATTTAACCATCAGTCTATCAATTCACCATCAGTCTTCAACTAATTCATTGTGAACTATGAAACTTGGACTACTCCATGTGGTAAACAGTTCTCCTGTAGTAAAATTGAGTCCTTCTATGACACTGGTGGGGAAGCCTGTATCGACCAAGGTTGCCGCTTTCTCATCTAGAGGGCCTAACTCCATTTCTCCAGCCATACTAAAGGTACAAACTCCTACCTTTTTAGCTCTTTAATAAAATCCAGTTCCAAAGGAAATCATTTCCTTGAGAGCCAAGTTACTATGTATTTTCTGCTGCTACAGCCGGACATAGCTGCACCTGGTGTGAGCATATTAGCTGCCAGTTCTCCTTTTGATCCGTATATGAATGGAGGATTTGCCCTGCATTCAGGAACATCAATGGCAACTCCTCATGTTTCGGGGATTGTGGCACTTCTAAAAGCATTGCACTCCGATTGGTCCCCTGCTGCAATAAGATCAGCAATAACAACAACAGGTTGTTAATCCACTATTATTAGTTGCCACAATTTTCCATCTTATTCTCAGTGACAAATGAATAAATTTTATGACAGCATGGAAGACTGATCCATTTGGAGAGCCAATATTTGCTGAGGGGTCACCGCAAAAGCTTGCTGATCCATTTGATTATGGAGGTGGGATTGTGAACCCTAACAAGGCTGCAGACCCTGGTCTAATTTATGACATGGGCATTAATGACTACATAATTTACCTATGTGCTGTTGGGTACAACAACTCGGTCATTTCTCAACTTGTTGGGAATTCGACAACATGTTCTAGTACAAAGCCTTCTGTTCTTGATGTGAACCTGCCATCCATTACCATTCCAAATCTAAGAGAGAACATTACGCTCACCAGAAGTGTCACAAATGTTGGTCCAGTTAACTCAACGTACAGAGCTCGGATAAGCCCTCCATTGGGAATCAGTGTGGCTGTGAGGCCTGAAACCTTGGTTTTCAACTCGGACATTAAAACAATCTCTTTCACAGTTGCGGTTTCTACCACCCATGAAGTGAACACAGGGTACTACTTTGGAACCCTTGTTTGGACTGATGATGATGGGGGGCATTTGGTGACAATTCCCATATCTGTTAGGACACAAATCATTCAATATTATGCAGATGGCAATTGAAGATCTAATCATCTAGCTAAAAGGAAGCAGAGCTATGAAAATAAGCATGGAATGACTAATTACTATAGTAATAAGGGAAGGTTCAATAAAAGAATATATATGTAACTAGCTCTTGCATGTTTTGAAAGCAATATATGAGAGTGACTGCTTTACATATGCCTTGAATCTCAACGTGTGGGTTTAGTTAGTATCTGTTCAGCTTTAAATTGATACTGTTTACTTGCATTCAGTCATTAAGGCCAGTTTTTTTTTTTTTTTTGCCTCTCTTTCTTTTGGTTATCAATGAAGTTCTGCAACAGTCTGCAATTGGATTAGGTTTTGAGTTTTATCTACTACATGTGAATTGTTGTTTTACTTTACATAATCTCAGTAGTTTATCTAGAATTAATTAATTTCATGATTGATATGTATTGATGGCAAAAAAAGACCATTCCCTTATAACCTCATTTTCACCCAATGACACAGAATTATTTTCACCAAAAAAAAAAAAAACGACTCTAATGTCATCTGGTTGAACAAACCAACCAGAAATCTTGCATTTCCAATATCATATTCCAACCAAAGGCGGATTTCCGTTATCATATTCCAACCAAAGGCAATAACAACAGAGAGATAATCCCATCCAAAGCCAATAACAATAGAGAGATAATTGGTGAGTCAAATACTGGAAACTAAGTAACCTAAATACTAGAAACTAAGTAACCTAAACATTGTACTTGGTTTTTCTTCGAGCCAAGAAATCGCTGCTTGATGTGGGACTCGAAAGGCCTTGAGATCTTGTCTACCAATTAAGAAAATAAGATCTTAATCTTTTTAGTTTCATCCAATATCTCATCTTGTTAACAAGAAGAAAAGAATACGTAAACATATACATGCATCACAATGAAAGAAGAAATGATGGTGCACAGCTGCAATGAATGAAATCAATGGATTTATTATTGAAACTCCATCTCACTTTTATACCTACATTTCATGACCAGAAAATAGTTGAAAGTCATACAGTATTCATTCCCGATGTTGAAGAGAAGAAACGTGATTGTTTAAGTATGAAGATGGTTGCTTCACGCATTGGACCCAAAACCAATATCCGACTTTGATCGAATTTGCTACATTAATGTTCAATATTCATGCATGCTATATAAGCACTTTGAGACTACTTTCCATTAATGGCAACTGGATCATGGGTATCTCTGCATAAAATGGTTGAACTTCGATGTCAATTCTGGTCGACTACAATATTGTTCTGGCAGCATAATCTCTGAGGACTTTCTATAAGTTTATAATATCTAGTTACAAAACGACATAAAGTTTCATTTCAGTTGTCATGAAATTGAGTCAATCTTTATTATTGGGTATTGGCAACTCGGTCATGGCCTTATTGGTATCAGTATTTTCCAATAATCCAGGTCGAGTCAGCGCCGGTTTCATAGAATTCTTTGGAAGCTCTTCAAGTTATTAATGGTGTATATATATAACGTCATGCATGACATCAACCATAATATGTTGAAAACTGTTAGAGAGAATAACTCATTGGCTGCAATCAAGCCATAACTTAGCATCAGTTTCTGATTCACTGTATATTTGTTGTAAATGCATAACAGTTTCTGATTTGCTCTACATCTGTTGTAATTGCAATTTAATCTCTCTGTAACAGTAGCATTTGTGCTGCTATATAACTTGTATAATTGCAATAAGAAAGGTAATGAAAATCACTTTCTACATGGTATCAGCCTAGGTTTAGGGTCCTTACCTGTTCTGTCTTCTTTCTCTACCTTCTGTGTTTTTCCCTTCCCCCTTCAATCATCTTCTTCCCATGACTGCATCAAATTCCACTAATAGTCCATCTCAAAACACTGCCCAGTTCACCAAGTTAACAGAAACAAATTACTTAACTTGGCTTCGCCAAATCAAGCCTTACCTCAACGGCGCCGAACTCTGGGGCTATGTTGATGGTTCCATTCCCAAACCCTCTCCCACCATCCTCACCCCTGCCACAGATACCGAACCTGCAAAATCCGTCCCCAATCCTGCACACAAGAAATAGTTCACAACCGACCAACAAATCGTTAGCCTTCTTACCACATCTTTAACTGAGAGTGTCGCCCAGCTCACTATTGGCTTCGAAACGTCCAAATCAATCTGGGACTGCCTCGCCCGTCACTTCTCGCAGCGTTCTGCCGCCAGTGCCTCCAGTCTCAAGCTTCAACTTCTTGAACTTCACAAAGGCTCTCAATCAATTGACGACTATCTCCGTCATGCCAAGTCAATTGCAGACTCCCTAGCGGCCATCAACAAGCCCGTTTCTGATGATGATTTGATGCTTGCAACGCTTCATGGCCTTGGCCCCGACTACCTTATGCTCCGAACAGCTCTGACTCAAAATCCAACTCTTCCTAACTTCACCGACTTCCGTGCTCGTATCCTCTCTTTCGAGGCCCAGCAGACTCCTCCCTCTGAGCATGGATCGACCACCACCCTGTTCAACAGCAGCTCCTCTCGCCGCGACAATCGTCCATTCACCGGCCGGAATTTCCACTCTGGTGACCGCCGTGATCCCCGCTCCAGATGCGGTCGAAATTTCCAGCCGCAAGCCTCGTCTAATTCCCAGCACGGCAGCAGCAGCCAATGTACCACGCGCAACAGCAGCCCTACAATATGTTTGGGCCTTACACCTCTCCCACTTGGGCTGCCTGTCCCCCACCATCAAATGGACTTCTTGGCCCAGCTTCAGTGTGGTGTCCTAATTGTCACACAAATCAGCATGGGCTCAATCAATGCCCACACCGATTCTCTGGCCCATCCACTGTTGCGCCATTTGCTGGAGCCCATTTCGCTACTGATCCAAATTGGTACCCGAATACAGGAGCCACCCATCACATGACATCCCCGCCTGTCAACAATCCTCAATCATATGGTGGTCCTCATAATGTTTTTATGGGTAATGGGGACTCAATGCCCGTTTCCCATACTGGTAACCTTCCCTTGAATTTAGGCTCTTCCCACTTCTTCTTACACAATGTCTTTCGTATTCTGTCTATTCGTAAAAATCTCTTATCTGTCGCTCGTTTCACTAAGGACAATCAAGTCATTTTTCTATTTGCTCCTAATTATTATCAAATCTATTGCTTACGCTCTGGTCGTCTCTTGTTTCACGGCCCCTGTAATGATGGCCTATATCCACTTCATTTGTCTAGCATCTCCACCACTCCTCAAGCTCTTGCCTCTTTTCATTCTTCCATCTGGCACAACCGTATCGGTCACCCGTCCTCTAATATTTTGTCTCGTTTAGGTTCTTCTATCGGCTCAAAGTTGTCCTTCCATACCTTTTGTCGAGGTTGTGCACTTAGCAAATCTCATCAGTTGCCTTTTAATTCCAATAAAGATTCTGTTACTTCTCCATTTTATATTATTCATAGTGATGTATGGGTTTCATCCACTCTCTCAATTAGTGGCTACAAATACTATGTTCTCTTTACTGATGAATTTTCCCGTTTTACTTGGATTTATCCCATGCGTCGCAAAAATGAAGTTCTTACTCATTTCCAAACTTTAGTTGCCATGATTCAAAATCTCTTTCACACTACAATCAAATTTCTTCAAAGTGACAATGGGGCTGAATATGTCAATAATGCCTTCTCACAATATTGTAAATCATTAGGAATTCAACAAAGATTTTCTTGTCCTCATACCCCACAACAAAATGGTCTTGCCGAGCGTAAACACCGTCACATTGCCACCATGGCCCGAAATCTTCTTCTCACTTCTAGTGCCCCCCACACCCTTTGGGTTGAAGCCATCCTCACATCAATATATCTCATTAATCTTCTTCCTACTCCCATCCTCAATTGGGATGTTCCCCACACCCGTCTTTATGGTAGTCTGCGTTCTTATTCGTCTCTTCGGGTTTTTGGTTGTTCATGTTTTCCTCATCTTGGTCCTTATGTCTCTAACAAACTCTCGAGTCGTAATATAGAGTGTGTGTTTTTGGGTTACAGTCCTCAACATAAGGGTTACCGTTGTCTAGATCCCACCACCGATCGTGTTTATGTCTTTAGGCATGTTATATTTAACGAAACATCTTTTCCTTATAAAAATTTGCAGGTACAAGACTCTGGAGTCTGGCCCATTGGAATTCACACTTTTGCCCATCCCAGGCCCACTTGCTACCTCAACATCTTCTATTTCCAGCGGAGGCCCAAGTACCCAACCCAATGGCACAAGCTCACACTCTGATCAAAATCCACCGTTGGCATCTGTTGCCTCCGACCCGTCCCACACAACCAATCTCCTGCTTCCGCTTCCCGAGTCGCCGACCCAGCTACCTTCGTCAGTGACCGCCGATAGTGCTACTCCAGTCCTCACTTACCGCCGCCGCCACCGCCCAGCTGCACCCGACCCGCCTGCCCAATCCGTCGCGACTCCACCAGAGCCTGTCCCTATACAGCCTTTGATCGTCACCGATCCTCCGACGCCGGCTAATGTCCCACCTGCTACTCCAGCAATTCCGGCTCCTGCTCCTCCCGTACCTCCCCCAATCCATTCCATGACCACACGTCTTCGAGATGGCATTGTTAAGCAAAGAGTTTGCACTGATGGCACAGTAAAGTATCCTATTCCTCATGCTCTCCTTACTGCTCTTGATTCTATTGAACCTACATGTTATACTGAGGCATCCAGGAAGGAGGTGTGGCGTACTGCCATGGCCGAAGAAATTAATGCTCTGTTGAAAAACAATACTTGGACTTTGGTTCCTTCCTCCCCATCCCAGAATACAGTTGGCTGCAAATGGGTGTTTCGAGTCAAGTACAATTTGGATGGCACAGTAGAACGTCACAAAGCTCGTCTTGTGGCTAAAGGATTTCATCAACAACAAGGTATTGATTATGAAGAAACCTTTAGTCCTGTGATTAAACCTGCCACTATTCGTATTGTGTTATGTCTTGCTGTGTCTAGAGGATGGTCACTTCGTCAATTGGATGTAAAGAATGTCTTTCTTCATGGCTTTCTCAAAGAGGATGTATATATGACTCAACCACCAGGGTTCATTGATCCATCTCGGCCATCTCACATTTGCAAACTCAACAAGGCACTTTACGGTCTCAAGCAAGCTCCACGTGCTTGGTTTCACCGCATGACCTCTTTTCTATTGTTGGTTGGTTTTGTTCAAAGTTTGGCTGACCCTTCTTTTTTCATTTTTCGCCATGGGGTGCACACTATTTATTTTTTGCTGTTTGTTGATGATATTGTGGTTACGGGCAGTGACGATCGGCTTCTCCAATGATTCATTGATGCATTGGGTCATGGTTTTGATATTAAGGACCTTGGTCCTCTGCATTATTTTCTTGGTTTACAGGTCTCCTCCCACAATAATGGCCTTCACATCAGCCAGCTCAAGTATGCTCATGATCTACTTGCGAAACATGATATGCTGCTTAGTCAACCGGTTAGCACACCCATGTCAGCCAAGGCCATCCTCACTGCCACTAAAGGAGACTCTCTTGCCAATCCCACAACATTCCGGGAAATTGTTGGCTCCCTCCAATATTTGACCATCACTCGCCCTGACATTGCGTTTGCAGTCAACTCCATCTCTCAGTTCATGAGTCAGCCCCGCACACCACATCTGGTTGCTGCCAAACGCATTCTTCGCTACATCAAAGGCACTCTTGATCGTGGCTTGTTTTTCAGTCGACAACATCAACCTACTCATCTTGCTGCCTATTCAGATGGTGATTGGGCTGGTTGTCCTGATTCTCGCCGCTCTACCTCTGGCTATCTTTGCTATCTCGGTACTAATTAACCTGATCTCTTGGTGTTCCAAAAAGCAGCCTACCATTGCTCGCTCCAGCGCCGAGTCTGAATACTGGTCTATTTCTCATGCCAGTGCAGAGACCACTTGGTTAGCCTTCCTTCTTTATGAACTGGGTGCTCGGATACAATTTTCTATTCTTTTACATTGTGATAACCTTAGTGCAACATACATGGCTTCAAATCCGGTTTTCCATGCCCGCACTAAGCATATTGAACTTGATTATCACTACGTACGTGAGAAGGTGGCTCTTGGTAGTCATCGCGTTTGCTTTATACCATCCGTGGATCAGCCAGCCGACCTTCTTACCAAACCACTTCATAAGCACCGTCATGCTCTTCTTACTCACAAACTTGTCCGTCCAGGGCCGTCCAGTTTGAGGGGGGATGTTAGAGAGAATAACTCATTGGCTGCAATCAAGCCATAACTTAGCATCAGTTTATGATTCACTGTATATTTGTTGTAAATGCATAACAGTTTCCGATTTGCTCTACATATGTTGTAATTGCAATTTAATCTCTCTGTAACAGTAGCATTTGTGCTGCTATATAACTTGTATAATTGTAGGATTAAATACTGTTTACTCCCTATATTTATAGGGTTTCATCGTTTCAGTCCCTGACCTTTGAATTTCACCTGAAAAGTCCCTGAACTCTCAATTTTCTTCCAATTGGTCCCTGCCGTCAAAATTTTCTGTTAAAGTTGCTGAAAATGTCTATCATGCCCTCACTTACTTTTTTTTTTTTCTCTCTTTTATTTCTTTTTTTCACTTCACCTCTTGAAGGTCTGTGGATTGGAACCATCTTGATGAGGAGATGAACAAAAGGAGGCGAGAGAGCCGGAAGAAGAAGAGGTAAAAAGCAAAAAAAAAAAAAAAAAAAAAAAAAAGAGTAAGAGATTTTTTTTTTTTTTAAGTAATTGAGGGTATAATAGACTTTTTAGGAGTGACGGATGCTTGACGGCAGGGACCAATTGGGAGGAAATTGGGAGTTCAGGACTTTTTAAGTGAAATTCGAAGGTCAGAGACTAAAACGATGAAACCCTATAAATATAGGGAGTAAGCAGTATCTAACCCATAATTGTAATAAGAAAGGTAATGAAAATCACTTTCTACAAAAACTTATCTACATATATACAAGCTCAATGTCCCAAACATAGCATTTCATCATATGTACGATCTCACTCTCTGGGTTACAGAGATGGATAATAATGGGCTCCCTTTGGAAGGAAAACAAGGGCAACAAGGCTTTACTATTAGTGATAGCCAGTGTTCGATCTGTTAGTTCTCAATGGCCACAACACCCTCATTGCACCAGTACATTGACGCCGAAAGCAGTCGAGTAAGTTCCTTGGAAACTTGAAATATAGTTCCCGGCCTCTTGACTCTGTCAAGTGTAGATGCCTAACTGTAATTCTTGTCTATGTGAATGTGATAATTAGCTTCACATCGTTTATATGGGTAAAAAGCAGCATGAAGATCCTGAGCTTGTAACTAGTTTACATAATGAGATTCTGGCGTCAATTGTTGGGAGGTATGCTATAAATGTACCTCAAAGAAGAGTGTGAAAAAATCATTTAGTGTTTAAGGATAATAGAATTGAGAGAGAATTGTAGAGAGAGATGTGTATTATTATTGAGAATAGGAGCCCTATATATAGGGATTACAAAGTACTAGTTCTAATGTTACAAGGAATACCAATCCGTGTAGGATTGGGAAATCTAGAACCTTCTCTCCTATTGCTACTCCTAGTTTGATAAGGCACACTAAACTTGATTTTCCTTCAACACTCCCCCTTGTGCCGCTCAAACTTGGTGGTGACGCTTCATCCATTGCCTCGTTAAAAACCTTGCCAGGTAACAAAAACCCTGTGGGATAAAAATAACCCTGGTCGAAGGACAAAAAGAGCACAACACGTCCTTCACTCTTCGAGATCGAACATGTAGACATCATAACTCCCCCTGATGTCGATATCTCCCCCTGATTGCTACAATCGTGGGAGTTCGGATAACTTTCTCAATCCGATGCTCTTCACATGTTTCTCGAAGGTGGATTTAGGTAACGACTTAGTGAATAAGTCCGCTACATTATCCTCTGATCGGATTTGATTCACTTCAATCTTTAGAAGTGATTGTTGTTGCTGATTATAAAAGAACTTGGGCGATATATGCTTGGTGTTGTTGCCTTTGATGAAACCTAACTTCATTTGTTCAATACAAGCTGCATTATCCTCATAAATGCATGTAGGTTCATCTGTGGTAGACTTCAAACCACAACTTCCTTGAATATGTCGAATCACAGATCTTAGCCATATACATTCACGAACGGCTTCATGTAGAGCAATAATCTCTGCATGATTCGAGGAAGTAGCAACAAGGGTCTGTTTTGTAGACCTCCAAGATATCGCAGTGCTTCCCATGGTAAAGACATAACCAGTTTGGGAGCGACCTTTGTGAGGGTCAGAGAGGTACCCTGCATCAGCAAATCCCATCAAAACATCATTGTCGTTTTGATGGAGGGGAGTAGGGTGAGGCCGGCCACCCTTGGTGTTGGTGGCGGCGTCGGCGGCAATATGGCCGGCGACTTTGTCATGGTGGACGGTGGCTCCATGCCTAATGGGGTCCGATCCCATTCTTCCGTCATTCCTCTTCTCTCTGTAGGGATAAAATAGGCCCATATCAATCGTACCTCTTAGGTATCGAAAGATTGTCTTTACACCAATCCAATGGCGGCGTGTTGGCGCAGAGCTATGTCGAGCTAACAAGTTCACTGCGAATGAGATATCCGGTCTTGTGCATTGAGCTAAGTACAATAATGCGCCTATTGCACTGAAATAGGGCACTTCGGCCTCTAATGGTTCTTCGTCCTCATCCTTTGGACGAAGCGGATCTTTTCCGGGCTCAAGACTACGACCAATCATGGGAGTACTCACAGGCTTTGCTTTATCTTCATTAAAGCGCCTTAGGATTTTCTGAGTATATGCAGACTGATGGATCAAAATCCCATCACTACGGTGCTCGAGTTCTACACCGAGACAAAACCGTGTTTTCCCAAGATCTTTCATCTCAAATTCGGATTTCAAGTATTTAGCAGTTTCCTTCAACTCATCTAGAGTTCCAATTAGGTTCATGTCATCGACATAAACTGCTACGATTGCAAATCCAGAACTTGTTCTATTAATGAACACGCATGGGCATATTTTGTTGTTAATATATCCCTTCCCAATCAAGTAGTCACTTAGACGGTTATACCACATCCGTCCGGATTGTTTTAATCCATATAGTGAGCGTTTTAACCTTATTGAAAACGCGCTCCGTGGTTTAGAGCCACTTGATTTGGGTAATTGAAGTCCATCTGGAACCTTCATATATATCTCTGAATCTAGATCCCCATAGAGATATGCTGTAACCACATCCATAAGCTGCATGTCAAGTTTTTCGGAAACTACCAAACTGACAAGGTAGCGGAACGTTATAACGTCCATTACGGGAGAATATGTCTCCTCGTAGTCGATTCCAGGGCGTTGTGAGAAACCTTGCGCCATGAGGCGGGCTTTATATCTTACCACCTCATTTTTCTCATTACGCTATCTAACAAAGACCCATTTATGGCCAACAGGCTTTACACTTGGGGGTGTCTGTGTTACAGGCCCAAATACCTGTCTCTTTGTTAGTGAATCCAATTCAACCCGGATCGCATCTTTCCATTTAGGCCAATCTGCTCTTCGTTGACATTCTTCAACAGAGCGAGTGATAGGAGCATTTTAATGTGATATTTTAATAGTTAATTCCTCACATTTTGCTTAGTTAATTCCTTAACGAATCGATTTTTAATTCAATTTTTATTTTTAGGTACATTGGAGTAGATGATGATGAAATAAGTGTTAGGTCCATAAAATGATGGAGAAAAATGGAAATGCACTAAAAAGGTCAACTTTACACATTTTCCTACTCCGGCTAGGAGAAACCAAGCCAAGCAAGGAAGAAGGAGCGACCACCTGACCAAATGAACTTCAAATGAGCTGAAACCTTCCAGATCCATTCTAGACATCCTAAGAAACATTTCTTATGAAGAGTGCAAGAGCCAAACAGAAGTGGAAGGCCTTCAAACAGTCAGCCCAATGTTCTGCAGAAGCAAAACTGGAAAACTGGACCTGTAAGGAGTCCAGCAGAAATTCCGGCCCAAACACATGGAGATAAATTCTGAAAATTTTACAGAATGATCTACACTCATGATGGATCATTTCATATGAAGAAGTCACGGGCAAAATCTGAAGTCTTGGTGGAGAATTAATTGAAGGAAAAATGAGTAGAAAGTGACTCAAACCTAACAAATTCCATTAGTGTTTAAATATTCAAACCTAATAAATTCCATTAATGTTTAAATGCTCAAACCTAACATATCATCATTTGTTTAAATCCAAATAGTTTTGCTTGGTAGCCTATAAATAGAGGCTACAACAAAGAAGAAAGACATTCCTTCATCCATTCCATTTTCTTTGTCTCTCCATTTCCTTTCCATTTTCCTTTCCATCCTCTAGTTTCAAGTTTAGTCATCTCCACGAGTTCAAGCAAGGCCAAAGAAGAAGAAGAGAAGCCGTGAGCACTTCCATCCATAGCCATCCTTGAAGCTTGCTTTCGAGTTTCAAGAATCCACAACGTGAATCATCCATCTCATCTTCATCCACGGTGTAATCCTATTCTCCTTTGTAACCTTTGCTTTGAATTTCGTTGGTTATGAACTAGTTGACATATATGTTTGAACAAAGTATTATTTCTGGAATTTTTATGATTAATTGAGAATTTTCAGATTCATATATTGTGATTCGAGAGTTGCTTATGTGGGTTTGTTTAATTAAATTTGCGTTATAGATAACTTTTGTATTTTAATCTTATGTGGTTGCAAACACTTAGGGTTTCGATATGAATGGTGCTAGGTTTAAGAACATGAAATCGACTTTTCGTTTTGTGTAAACTTGAATCAAAGTAGTAAAGGTTTTGTACAAAGATCGAATTTAATTAAAGAGAATTGCAATTAGGTGGACTTTTCCATACTAAGTTGTACACTTGAGTTGATAGCCTTTCTCTATGTGTAATGCGTTAAACATGACATGATTGACTAGCTTTCTAGGGTTTGATTGCATGTTTGATAGGATTAATCTAGGTGCTTTCGCTTAGGTTAATTAGCATTGAAAAGTAAAAAATGGGAATTCATTTGCTTTCGAATGTTTCACATGATCAACTCCTTTCTCATGACTTAGATGAACAATATTAGGGTTTGAATCAATTTTAATCATAAGTTTCGGTTTTGATCTTTGTTCCTTCATTCCATTCGTATTTTTATGTTTTTGCATTTTAATTGTTTTTGTTAACTTAGTTTCATTTTCAAAAAAAACCAAAAACAAAATCCCCCCTTTTCGTGTAAAATGTTTATATTTTGTGAATACATTTGTGAATATTATACTTTGTTTTAATTTTAATTGTTTAATTGTTTGACAATGACAGGTGTACCCTCAATCCCCGGAATAGAACGATCCCTACTTATTCTATACTAACAACTACATTTTGCAGGGTTAAATTGCGCGCTTGCTTTTAGCGTATCAATTTTTGGCGCCGTTGCCGGGGACTGAAAAATCACTTGTTTTTGTTTATAATTGTTGTATATAAACTGTTTGATACTTAGTTTAAATTAACTAGGTTGTTTTTTTTTATTGTTGAATACGAATTTAATTGTAGGTTGTAAATTAAAGAAGGAATAGGTGAAGTCGTGTTTATTAATATTGGCCTAAACCCCTTATTGGTACCTAGTTCAGGTCCCTTAAGGTTGATGGCGGCCTTTATTAACATTCATTGAACTGTCTAACACACTTAGGACCTTTTACATCCTAGTAAGAATATCCTATGTGAGATGGTGTCTAGGAAGGGGACAACGTTCATGACGGGTTTTTGAATCCAGAAGTGCTTATAAATGGGCTTAGCTCATGCCAAAATGGATTTTTCCTCTCGTGTTCGTCCTCCCCTACCTGGCCATTTCAGTAAGGTTGCCCAACGGATGTAGGAGGGACTTTGTGTCTAGGCGACTATACTTGGGCCGCATGTCCACTTGATTTACCGCTTGGAATTAGATTTGATATCAATAATATTTATGACAAAAGAAAATGTAACAAAATGTTGTGATACACTAAGGTAAAAAAAAAAAAAAAAAAAAAAAAAAAAACATTTGTGTAAATATTTTTCATGTTTTTTTTTTTACTCACTTGTGTACCTAACTTGTGTCTTGTGTACAAAATACTTGTTAATTATACTTGTAGTTTGTAATTCATAGTTACTTGTTTATTTATTTATTTATTTTTTTTTGTATTTCTTTGTTAATATTAAGTTACTAACTTTATTTAATGTAGGTACCGTCTGGCTGCAAGACGTAAAATACAAGCGCTGCTTGGGAGGCAACCCAATTCAGAATATAATCAGATTTGCTTTCTCTTCCCCTTTTACTCCTCCATTTTCTTTTTGTTTTAGTAGTTATTTTCGTAAATTCCATCCCTATATGCTTACTTATTTCATTGCATGCTTTTAATTGATTACATTGAGGATAATGCAATATTTAAGTGTGGGGGAAGGGATTTATATTTTTGTCTTTCATTTTGAATCCTATAAATATTTTTGTCTTTCATTTTGAGTCCTATATTTTAAAAAATAATAATAATAATAATAAAAAATAAAAAATAAAAAAAATAAAAAATAAAAAATAAAAAAATAATAAAATAAAATGCATTCATTCAGTCTTATTAAATTCAGCTTTTTACAAAAAAAAAAAAACAAAAATAAATAAATAAAAAAATAATAATAAAATAAATAAAAAAAAAAATATCTCCCAAATTGTATATTTTGTATTTCTTAGTTAATTATAGTTACTAACTTTCTAATTTCTATTCTGTCTGGCTGAAAGACGTTAAACTCAAGCGCTGCTTGGGAGGCAACCCAATTCAGAAGTAGCTGTGAAGGAGTCTACCTACACAGATTTGCTTTCTCTTTCCCTATCTCTTTTTATTTTTTAATTTTTTCTCTTTTGTTTTTATTTTAGGATTTATTTTCATAAATGTCTTCTATCTATGCTTATTTGTTTCATTGCATGCTTATGATTGATTACATTGAGGACAATGCAATATTTAAGTGTGGGGGAAGGGATTTATATTTGAGTCTTTTATTTTGAGTCAGATATATTGGAAAATACAAAAAAATCGAAAAATGTCAAAAATTAAAAAAATTTCGTTGATTTTATTTATTGAGTCTTAGTCCTTTGTTTTTATTTTTGAGTCATAGGATGCCCTTTTAACTGTCTAGGATGAGCTTATATCTCTGAAATTAAGGCTAAAAGAGGATCACAAGATTGGGATAATATTTGATGATATTCTTTGGTTAATTATGATTTATGAAAAGCATATGAATGTGTAGTAGATATGGTGCATGCGTAACTTTGGTACAGAATATGAACATGTGGATGATAAGTTATGATTCATAATAACCCTTGTGAGAATTTGAGCCATGTGCCCTTTCTTTGTTGAGTGATTAATGGAAAAAAAAATGAATTATACTCTTATTTTCTTGGTGATGATTCTGTTGATCTCATTATTCTTTCATCTTGATTGATTACATGCCATAGATTAAGTTTAATGGACTAGAGAATGCTAGAATTCGCTCTTGTGCTTGTTAAGACGTTTTGTCAATACATGGCCCTGATTCTGGAAAGGATAGAGGCACCTAGGAACTACCACCATTGCCAAATAAGCCTGTGTCCCTATTTGTGCCCGTCGTGGGACCCCCTTAGATAAACCCCTTTGAGCCTACATTAAGCCTTTTCTTTCATCACCCTAAAAATCCTTAACCCCTGAACCTTAGTATAGTTATAATCCTACCCTTTGTTCTAAAAACTTAGTGGAGCTATCTTTTGAGACTTACTACATGATGGTGACAAGGATTAAGAAGAGGTGAAAATTCAAGTGTGGGGGTAGACTTGTCCATAAAAAAAAATAAAAAAATAAAAATAAAAAAATATAAAAAAAAAAGAATGTTTATGGATTTTAGTCCCCCATACTTGGTGAGTTTGGAGATTGTTTTGAATTGAAGGCCCACTATCGAAAAATTTGGTCTTTGTCCAATTCACTAGAATCAAAGGGAGTTTAGAATGAAGATGAAGACATTAAGCCCTTTTATAAAGCCTCATGAGTATGACGTTATGCCTTGGTGGATTTCTAGAAGTCTCTCTACATCAACATGAGCTCTGCTAGGTTTTTAGGATACTTTGTTAAAATTCCTTACCCTTTCATTTCTTAAAACCTTGAGCCTTAGCCCCATTACAACCTTTGAGAAGACCTTCTTGATCCTTAAGATGGGACAGCCTTTGATGTGGAGATGAGTTACAAGAGTTGAACATATGGCTTGGGTCCATTCGTGCAAGTAGTTGATATCTTTCATGAGATCTTTTAAAAAAAAAAAAAAAATTATATTCACAAAGTGCTTTTTGTTTCTTATATATGTGAGCTATTTGATTGCCTCAAAATATTTTCTCTCACATATAATTGAGTGATTATAAGCTTTTAAGCATGAGCCTTGAATCTTAGAGAAGAAAGAGTGATATATCCATGTGAGGTTTGAATCATGACTTGTTTGAAATATGTTGAGCTCCACTCACCACCATTGTTTACTCCCAAGTCTTACATGCTTATATGTGGATTATATTTTGTAATTACCTCTTGAATATCTTGATGATGTGATTCTTGGTTAAGTGCTAATCTTGGTGTCTTGAAAGTATGAGATTTCTGAGACAATATGTTAAAGGGCAATAGAGGTCTTTGTGATGTCAACATCATGGTCTTTGTCTTTGAATTTACTCTTTTATGTGTGACGTTTTTTTTTTTTTTTTTTTTTTTTTTTCTTTGTGTTTTGCTTTGTGTTTTACGTTTTTGGTTTCTTTGAGTCTTTGTGTTTTTGTTTCCATACTTAGTCAATTTTTTCGTTGGTTTCTTTGTTTTGTGTCATAGTCTTTTTGGTTTGTTAGTTTTTGATTTTGCTAAGGGACTAGCAAAAGCTAAGTGTGGGGGAATTTGATAGGAGCATTTTAATGTGATATTTTAATAGTTAATTCCTCACATTTTGCTTAGTTAATTCCTTAACGAATCGATTTTTAATTCAATTTTTATTTTTAGGTACATTGGAGTAGATGATGATGAAATAAGTGTTAGGTCCATAAAATGATGGAGAAAAATGGAAATGCACTAAAAATGTCAACTTTACACATTTTCCTACTCCGGCTAGGAGAAACCAAGCCAAGCAAGGAAGAAGGAGCGACCACCTGACCAAATGAACTTCAAATGAGCTGAAACCTTCCAGATCCATTCTAGACATCCTAAGAAACATTTCTTATGAAGAGTGCAAGAGCCAAACAGAAGTGGAAGGCCTTCAAACAGTCAGCCCAATGTTCTGCAGAAGCAAAACTGGAAAACTGGACCTGTAAGGAGTCCAGCAGAAATTCCGGCCCAAACACATGGAGATAAATTCTGAAAATTTTACAGAATGATCTACACTCATGATGGATCATTTCATATGAAGAAGTCACGGGCAAAATCTGAAGTCTTGGTGGAGAATTAATTGAAGGAAAAATGAGTAGAAAGTGACTCAAACCTAACAAATTCCATTAGTGTTTAAATATTCAAACCTAATAAATTCCATTAATGTTTAAATGCTCAAACCTAACATATCATCATTTGTTTAAATCCAAATAGTTTTGCTTGGTAGCCTATAAATAGAGGCTACAACAAAGAAGAAAGACATTCCTTCATCCATTCCATTTTCTTTGTCTCTCCATTTCCTTTCCATTTTCCTTTCCATCCTCTAGTTTCAAGTTTAGTCATCTCCACGAGTTCAAGCAAGGCCAAAGAAGAAGAAGAGAAGCCGTGAGCACTTCCATCCATAGCCATCCTTGAAGCTTGCTTTCGAGTTTCAAGAATCCACAACGTGAATCATCCATCTCATCTTCATCCACGGTGTAATCCTATTCTCCTTTGTAACCTTTGCTTTGAATTTCGTTGGTTATGAACTAGTTGACATATATGTTTGAACAAAGTATTATTTCTGGAATTTTTATGATTAATTGAGAATTTTCAGATTCATATATTGTGATTCGAGAGTTGCTTATGTGGGTTTGTTTAATTAAATTTGCGTTATAGATAACTTTTGTATTTTAATCTTATGTGGTTGCAAACACTTAGGGTTTCGATATGAATGGTGCTAGGTTTAAGAACATGAAATCGACTTTTCGTTTTGTGTAAACTTGAATCAAAGTAGTAAAGGTTTTGTACAAAGATCGAATTTAATTAAAGAGAATTGCAATTAGGTGGACTTTTCCATACTAAGTTGTACACTTGAGTTGATAGCCTTTCTCTATGTGTAATGCGTTAAACATGACATGATTGACTAGCTTTCTAGGGTTTGATTGCATGTTTGATAGGATTAATCTAGGTGCTTTCGCTTAGGTTAATTAGCATTGAAAAGTAAAAAATGGGAATTCATTTGCTTTCGAATGTTTCACATGATCAACTCCTTTCTCATGACTTAGATGAACAATATTAGGGTTTGAATCAATTTTAATCATAAGTTTCGGTTTTGATCTTTGTTCCTTCATTCCATTCGTATTTTTATGTTTTTGCATTTTAATTGTTTTTGTTAACTTAGTTTCATTTTCAAAAAAAACCAAAAACAAAATCCCCCCTTTTCGTGTAAAATGTTTATATTTTGTGAATACATTTGTGAATATTATACTTTGTTTTAATTTTAATTGTTTAATTGTTTGACAATGACAGGTGTACCCTCAATCCCCGGAATAGAACGATCCCTACTTATTCTATACTAACAACTACATTTTGCAGGGTTAAATTGCGCGCTTGCTTTTAGCGTATCAGCGAGGTTCGATATCATCATATTCTATGATTCCTTTTGCAACATGATATGCAAACGCATCATCAATTACCATAGAATTTCTATCCATCATCTCATGTACACTAGTGTAATTTATGGAGATCTCTCTATTCTCTGGAGTTGGTTCTGACATTGGAGCGTCCCCCAATGATGTCTCTCGGACATAACCATAATCCGGAATATTCTCATGAGATAGATTATTCACATCGATGATTAATGGATTATTTTGTGCCAAACTCGCTTTCTTTCTTGGGCGAGAATCCATCGAACCTATAGGCCTCCCGCGCTTCCTGGCAGGAGCCATGGGCCTAGCCACAACGTCACCATCACTGTGAGAGGGGACGTTGGCGCCATGCTCAAATCCTCTTGAGTTAGCGTCATGTCCTCTAGTTTTAGGGACATCAATCCTTGCAGGCACATTTGCAGCAGGTATGTGTGATCTCGTCACTTAAGCGATATCAGAAAACGTATCAGGCATCGATTCTGCTACGTTCTGAAGATCGAGAATTCTCCGCACTTCAGTTTCGGACTGTGCGGTTCGGGGATCAAGATGAGACAGAGTGGGGACAGACCACGACAATTCCTGTCGTTCCTGTTGAACATTTATGTTCTTATCTCCCCCTAACGACGGGAAGACTGTCTCATCGAAGTGACAATCCGCAAATATAGCGGTAAAGAGATCGCCTGTCAAGGGTTCTATATAGCGGATAATCGTTGGAGAATCATATCCAACATAAATGCCTAATCGTCGTTGAGGACCCATTTTGGTGCGCTGTGGCGGCGCAATAGGCACATATACTGCACACCCAAATATGCGTAAGTGTTAGACATTAGGCCCATACCCAGTTACCATCTGGGACGCAGAAAATGGTGGAGTGGCAGTGGGCCTCAGACGAATAAGCACAGCTGCATGCAATATTGCATAGCCCCAAGCAGAAATAGGGAGATTGGTGCGCATTACCAATGCCCTAGCGACCATTTGTAGTCGTTTAATGGCGGCTTCCGCAAGACCATTTTGGGTGTGAACATGAGGAACAGGATGTTCAACATCAATCCCAATGGGTATGCAATAATCATCAAAAGTCTTTGATGTAAACTCTCCAGCATTGTCTAATCTTATAGACTTAATAGGATGAGCAGGGTGGTGAGCCCTTAACTTAATGATTTGTGCTAGGAGTTTAGCAAATGCAGCGTTCCTTGTGGACAATAGCATGACATGTGACCAGCGTGTCGATGCATCAACCAACACCATAAAATATCGAAATGGTCCGCATAGTGGTTGGATAGGTCCACAAATATCACCTTGGATTCTTTGCAAGAATGGTATATTTTCTTTAGTGTCCTTTGCATAGGATGGTCTCGATCCTAACTTTGCTAAAGAGCAGGCTTTGCAGAACGAATAATGGGCTTTAGGAATAACCAATGAGGATTTTGGTTCAGCCATGAAGTCACAATTGACTTTAGAAGTAGAAATTAGAGTCAGGGGAGCAGAGGTGGCGTCAAAGCCACCCTTGAGCCGCAGGGGGATGGCGGCGCCGGCTAGTGGTGGCCGGTCTTGAAAGGGGAAGGCGCCGTGAGGCGCAGGTGCTCCTCCTTGATCCAAATTTCGAGTTTTACTTCCTTTCGTTCTGAAAAAGGGATGTCCGTGTGAAGTCTTTAATATATGGATCATCATGTCACGACCTGGGTGTCCCAAACGGTCGTGCCAAAGCCTATATGTGTCGGAATCCCATAAATCATCTCTCATGACATGGTTGGAGTCAATGACTCGAATAGTGGTTGCATACAACCCACTAGAGCGACACATAAGTTTCTCTAAGACTCGTTTATGTCCGTAGTCATTAGAGGTGATGCAAAGGAACTCTTGTCCATTCTCACAATGTGTTTCCACATGAAAACCATTGGCTCTTACATCTTTGAAGCTAATAAAGTCGAAAAAGATATCCAAGACATGAGATAAAAGAAATCGACACTTTATTAATAATAGCCAATGATTACATCAAAGTTTCTTGACCAAAATCTAATCCAACATAAAAATCAAACCGTAGACAAATCGTAGTCACTCAATCCGTTCGGTAATTTCAATTTAGTTGTGACCAGGTAAGGTAAGGCGAGATTTTGGTGGAGCGTTGCTCACTTTTAAAACCGTTCTCTCAGATCAAACCTTGCCTAGACATCACAAGTACTCTTGAGTACGCCTAGAGGGAAAAAGTGAATACAATAAGTCATTTTATTGATTTAAGGCATAATTGCCATTTACATAATTCTTGGAAAAGACTATAAATAAAAATCTGCGGCATTTTATCTGCATCGCCAGATTTAAAGTCTTTGTGAACTCGATGTCTTGATCACCATGATGCGACTACCTTCGTAGGTACATTGCAAATTCAGGTCCATTGATCAGACGTTCCATATCAGAAATAGACACCATAAAGAGGATTCTCCCTTGATTGAGGCGCATTGGCGCAATATGCATAGTCCCTAGGGCTGGTGGCGTTGGAAAGTGGTGCCCATGGCCAACGTTGGCTCCATGGTGTCCAACCCTATGTCCCTCAAAATCACGCCTCCTACGGTCGTGTGATTGTCGCCTTGAGCGATTACCTTCTTGAGCATTCCGATCGTATGGATCATGACGTCGATGGAGACTTTCTCTAGCCATAGGACGATGCTCTTGATAGCTATCTTGAAGCCTATCAAATCTTCTTTGCACAAGTTCATTGCCATGTCTTTCAGTAGTGGCCATAGCTTCAATAAGCTGTTGAAAACTTGTGATCCGTCTTGCATTTACATGAGTCCGGAGTAAGTCAGAGGACCTCATAGCATAGACGGGGAAGGTATTGAGGGTTTTCTCAATCAATTGGTCTTCTGTGATTGTTTTTCCACAGAGACGCATCATTGCTCTGATGCTGAAAGCTTCCGAATAAAATTGCATGACAGTGTCAAATTCAGAGAAGCGAAGATCTTTCCATTCTGCTACTGTATTCGGAAGTATGGAGTCACGAACATTGCCATATCGTTCGCGAAGCGCATGCCAAAGCTTTATGGCGCTATCCTCATTTATGAACTCAAACTGTAGGTCACTATCCATGTGACGTTTCATGAAGGCAAGTGCCTTGGAATTATCTTTCTCAGTTTGAGGGTCTGGAGCTGTTTCAATAGGACAAAGCTCTTGGATTGTATGCAATAAATCACGGGCAATAAGGTGGATCTCGACATCAGTGACCCATGTTAAGTACCTTTTGCCTGCATAATCCAATGGAACAAAATCGAGTTTGTTCATGTTTGACATCCAGAAAGATGAAACAAGAACAAGTTAGTTTCGGAGTCAATGCTTCCACGAAAACTAATATAAATAAGATTTCCGAGCTATGCTACCAAGAAATCGATTTCCAAGAATAATTGGATTAGACCGAAACAATGATGTTTGAATGGTCAAAATAGATGCTCACGAACGCTCTTAGTCCGTAGCATACGAACGCTCTTAGTTCGTTAAATCGATGCTTACGGACGCTCTTAGTCCGAAGTCTTACGAACGCTCTTAGTTCGTTAATTGCGTGAATCCCCACGATTCCGCTTTTCAATGATCGAACCCACGTTATAAGAAATGTGGGATGTAGAAGAATGGAGGTTTTCAAGTCCCCGAGAAAAGAAGAAGAAATATAAATTTCAAATTTTTAGGAACTTCAAAACTTACTCTTTTGGATACTTACTTGTTGGTTTTGGATCACGCGCGTGTTGATGCAGGCGTGATGGAGCGAAGCAATCTGAGTAGCAGCGTGCAGCAGCAAGTTATATGTGCAGCAGGGGCTGCAGGATGAAGCTGGGCCGAGAGGTGCAGTAAGGCTGCAGGGGTGGCAGCTGCTAGACGCAAAGCTGCAGGCGCATGGGCGCGCAGGAGGTAGCAGCCGGCGCAACAGGTGCTGCAGGGAGCAGCATACGTGCGGCAGAGCTGTAGGGGGCAGCAGGCAGCGACGCAGGGGCGTGTGGCTGCAGGAGCAGCTCGCAGGACAGCGGGGGCTGCTGTGCAAGGTTGCAGGCGCAATGGCGCTCGGAGCAGCAGTGTGCGCAGGGGCGCACGAGGGGCAGGCTGCAGCGATGCTAGCACGGGCTAGGGGCTGCGGCAGTTTTGGCGATATGAAATTCTTTTCGGGTTTTGGCTTTTTGGCTTTTGTGGTTTAGGGCTCGTGCTGATAACGTGTTTAAGGATAATAGAATTGAGAGAGAATTGTAGAGAGAGATGTGTATTATTATTGAGAATAGGAGCCCTATATATAGGGATTACAAAGTACTAGTTCTAATGTTACAAGGAATACCAATCCGTGTAGGATTGGGAAATCTAGAACCTTCTCTCCTATTGCTACTCCTAGTTTGATAAGGCACACTAAACTTGATTTTCCTTCAACATTTAGAATTTAATCAAATAAGAGTACTTGGTTTTCCTATTTTGTGTCTTGAAGTCATGAAAACAGAGTTTATGATTTCTATGTGACATAACGAAATGTTCCGTCAAGCACACTGAAATGATTGATGACATGTATGGTTGGTTACACATCCTTATATGCTGCAGCAAAGAAGCAGCTATTGAATCAATGTTCTATAGCTACAAGCATGGCTTCTCCTGCTTCGCAGCAAAGCTTACAGAATCTCAAGCCAAGGAGATTGCAGATACTTTTACATTGGATGCGTAAGCCTCATAGGGCATGCCATTTTTCTATCAATGTATAATGATTGGAATTCCTTCTGTTCTATCTAATTAGAGTTATCTGGTGTTGTTCATGTCATGCCCAATAGCTTTCCTAAGCTCCAAACTACAAGGAGTTGAGAGCACCTTGGCCTCTCTTCTCGAGGTCGTTCTCCCACCAATCTCATGCATGACACTGAGATGGGCGAAGGGATTGTCATTGGTGTGCTTGACACAGGAATATGACCAGAATCAAAATTGTTAAATGATAGGGGATTGGACTAATCCCTACCCAGTGGAAGGGTAAATGCGAATCCGGAGAGCGAGTTAATGCAACAACAGACTGCAACAGAAAAATTATAGAAGCAAAGTGGTTCGTAGATGGATACGTTGCTGACAAAGAATAACCCTTCAACACCACTGAATATCCGGAATTCTTGTCCCCGAGAGATGCTATGGGACATGGCACACACACATCCACAATTGCAGCTGGTTCCTTTGTGGCCAATGCAAGTTACAAAGGCCTCGGACTAGGATTAGCCCACGGTGGGGGTGCACCCCGCGCTCATTTGGCTGTGTACAAGGTATGCTGGTTTGCACCAGTTTCAGTGTGTGCTGCTGAAGATATGCTAAAAGCTTTTGATGAAGCCATACATGATAGGGTTGGTGTGTGGTCACTATCCATTAATTGGGAACTTCATTCCTACGTTTGCAGATGTTGATAATCGTGATGCAATTGCCACGGGCTCATTCCATGCAGTGGCCAAGGGTATAACTGTTGTATGCGCTGCAGATAATACCGGACCTTCTCCTCAGACAGTTGGGATTGTAGCACCATGGATCATAACTGTAGCAGCAAGTGCTACATCTGCTGTGAGAAGGACAGGTGGACTTGGGGTGATTGTTGCAAAGCATTCGAATAATCGCTTGACTCCATGCAGCAATGACTTCCCATATGTTATAGTAGACTATGAACTTGGGACGCAGATATTGTTTTACATTCATTCCACCAGGTACATACGTCATTTCTAGAATCATCATTTTCTTTGTCAAGCATGTGAAGCTTAGGTTGTTCTCTGTGGTTCACAGATCTCCTGTAGTAAAATTGAGCCCTTCTAAGACACTAGTGGGGAAGCTTGTATCATCCAAAGTAGTCTACTTCTCTTCCCGGGGGCCTAATCCTGTTGCTCCAGCCATTTTGAAGGTACATTGTCCTACAACATTAGACCTGTAAAATAATCAGACTGACATTTAAACTTAAATTATTTATTAGTTTCGAGTCAACTAATATATGGCTGTGTGTTGAGACTGCCTGATACAGCCGCAGCTGGTGTGAATATATTAGCAAGCTAGTTCTCCCTTTGATCCTGGAATGGATGGAGGGTTCGCCTTCAGTTAAGGAACATCAATGGCAACTCTCCATATTACAGGCATTGTAGCACTTTTAAAAGCATTCGCCTTGCGTTCAGGAACATCAATGGCAACTCCCCATATTACAGGCATTGTAGCACTTTTTAAAGCATTCACTATGCCAAAAAATGCTTCAGACGACAGACCATATCTGTCGTTTGATGAAGTAAAAATCTGTTGTCTAAGTGGCTGCCGTCTCTAAGCCATTCAGACGACAGATATTCTCCGTCGTTTATAAGCTACTCAGACGACAGATTCAGTTTAAGTTCTGTCGTCTGAAACACCATACAACTACATATTAATGTTGTTGGAAATTCACTTCATCAACGGATTCAAAAATAACTGTCGATGTAGTTAATGTAAGATGACGGAGTTTTTGTTGTTTCTGTCGTTTGATTGAACTAATATTAAGCTTAGTTGATGCTTCTGTCGTCTGATTTGAAGAACAACGACAGTTATATGTTGACTGATTTCGTATGCAACAACATAATTCTGTTGTTTGAAGTTGGTAGAAACAACATATTAACCACCTACTTCTGTTGTCTGAGAGCTCTTTGAACTCTACTTTTCTGTTGTTTGAACGTGGTAGAAACAACATATCAACACCTACTTCTGTTGTCTAAGAGCTATTTGAATTCTACTTTTCTGTTGTTTGAACGTGGTAGAAACAACATATCAATCACCTTCTTCTGTTGTCTGAGAGCTCTTTGAACTCTACTTTTCTGTTGTTTGAACTTGGTAGAAACAACATATCAACCACCTATTTCTGTTGTCTGAGAGCTCTTTGAACTCTACTTTTCTGTTGTTTGAACTTGGTAGAAACAACAGATGATCATTTGTTTCTGTTGTTTCTATTTTCTTGATACAACATAAATTGTGTTGTATTTTCTTGATATAACATAAACCTTCATATATCTGTTGCCTTTCAACCATTTCAACTTCAGTTATTTACAATCATCAAAACCATAAAATTGGACTAAAATCAGCATTGAAAATGATGGCTACGTTTCATTAATTGCATCAACATCATCCAAAATACAATCCATAGTTCCAACTCTAAACCTAGCCAACAGTTACATTATGATCGAGAGAACCAAAAAACCATCTTATCTCGATCATTTACCTAGTGCATCAAGTCAAAAACCTATAAGGTAAAGAAAGAGTAGCTAGATAGAGCAACTGCATGCATAATTTAAGTTCATCAACACTTTCCATCAGTTGTATATAAATGCACAAAAGCAGTTCTAAGTGCTACTCATCTACCTTAAACAGAACCAAAGTTAGAACTGTATAACATGATTTGCCCATTCAGCTCGAACCACATCATGATGCCTTCTCTTCTTTTGAGCATTCTTTTGCAATTTCCTTAAGGCCTTGTTAGTTTGTTCATCAAAGACCGACTTCTTCATTGTTGAAACCATCTGTACATTCACAAATGGAAAGAAACAACGAATGACTTTTAGGAAATATATAACAAAAAAGGCCAACTCAGTTATAGGAAAAAGGAAACAAAACAAGAGTTAATCACCCAAAACAAGAGTTAGAAAAGAGCTTGAACTTGACACCAAAAGGACAGGGTTGAGAGAGAATTACTTTTCAGTATAAAAGAACCAAACAACCTTGGTAATCATAATCTTGTACAACATCATCATCCACTAGCCACCTGATGAAAAAGACAGAAGGCTAAGTATTTAAAATACATCATATCAAAGAACAAAGTCTATATGAAAGATGCAAGCTAATATTCAAAGGCCAATAATATATGCTCATTAAGTATTCAACATGTGGGAAAATAGAAACAACTAAGCTTTCCTACCTAAAATTAGAAAAAAAAAATGGAGAAGATTGAAAAGATAAAGAGCTTGGCCCTTATGGCCAAAAGACTTACATTAAGGAAATTACGGATATCTGCGAAGATAAACATTAAGCTCCTCAAGAACCCCAACCTAGCTAATATCGCTGCCAACTCCTCTAAGCATCAGACACATCAAGATCATCACCTGGAAACAACAACAAACTAATAATGAGATTAACTCAGTAAGTAAACTAGAATGTGCCATACCAGCAAATAATATACATATGTGTGTGTGTGTGTGTGTGTGTATAACAAAATAAGTCATTGGCAAACTAAAGGAACAATGAAAGACTCCCTAAAGCATTTAGCAGTCAGTCTTCCATAACTTACAAACTTCAAAAGACATCAAATCATACTATGAACTTGGTAGGACTTGTTAACTTATCAAACACAAATGAGCCATAAGTCGCCCGTCGACGACACCACAAAAGTGGAACAGTACAAGTGAGGAACTTACATTCACCCGAACAAATACTCACACCCAAAGGCTAGAGCCAGACTCCTATCGTGATCATCGATAGGCCCTCCCACATGTACCAATCAGTCTCCATATGAATATAGAGACACAAGACAGAAGCTCCATATGCCTACCAAGAGCACGACGAACACAAAGCTTTCTAGATAACAAACATTTATACATAAATTAACCTGTTTTCTAATTCTCATAACATAGAGCACAAACCATTTATTCATGTCATTAAACATATATCTGTATATGTATACACTGTGTATGTATATACATCTGCTTAGTTTCACTACCAAACTAGGAGTTTACACAATTGTACACATGCATAAACATCGAACGTATAAACCACAACAAGACAATAACACATATATGTTTATTGTGATCCCAGGAAGAGTCTAGAATTACTTACCTCAATTGAAAAAGTTATACCAGCAACCGGCAGGGCATCCTAAGTTGAGATTTCTCAGCCTAAAGCAAACAAACACTCAAAATGAGACACGAACTAGAACCTTACAATCTGCGTTAAAAGCACCTTAGCAGGACCTATGTCCAAATGAAAAATCTCACTTGCTACACTCATAAACTAAACCCCTTGAAAATTTACAAGATAAAACTAGACAACCTCAAGTATCTACTGTAAAAATATCAAGTCAAAAGAAGAGCAAAAACGTGTCCAAATAATTTTCCAAAAACGACCACTGTTGCTGCCCAGACTTAAAACTGTCACTGTCAATGGATATTCCAAAAACTCCATAGGTTTCAATACCATCTTAAAATTATTGAAATTTAACAAAACCATTTAAGACTCAACAGCTAGAACACGTTAAAAATTTGAGAGCAAAACCATAATTCCATGAACCCAAAGGTTTCCCTTGAAACCGCAACCGAAACAAATCTCTCAACTTAAACAAGCATGGTTCAGATGATTTTCGAATTTTATAAAAATAACTATAAGATATAAATTCTTGAAAATTTGTAAAAATAAACTAAACACAAAGATAAACGTCCCAGAAAAATATGAAGACTGAAATAAATCATTTGGCCTTTCAACTGACGACTGCAAGACGTTTTTTAATTCTGTCGGCAGAAAATCCTGTACCTCTATCCCAAATTGGGACAATCATGTAGACTTCAAAACGGACTGGAATTTTATGAAATTTTAACCAAAGAACGATTAGGACGTCTATTTTTACATATAAAAGTTTCAAGCCAAAATACGAAGTTTTTGTACAGGAACACGAACGCAAAGGTCGTACAGCCCAGTATAAACAGAAAACCCAGATACCCACTTCAGAATCATCAATATCAATCCCAAAACAAACATCCTACAAAGAAACTCGAAGAAATTATTTGAGAAAAAAGCGAGAGAAGTTGGTACCTTTCAGAGTAGAGAACTGTAAGAGTATACTGGAACCAGATATAGCCTGAGCACTTAAGAACAGCAAAAGAAGACTATGCAAGGAAGAAAAGCCATAGATCGAAGTCAGTGATGCTCGATGGGTGATTGAGCATCAGAGCACATTGATAAAGCTCGGTTTCTTTTTTCTTCTTTTCTTCTACTCTGATACCTGGGTTTGAGTAAATGAACGGGGTGAATTCTAAAGTGAATTTGGCGATATTCCATGGTGGGAAATTGAAACTCAGAGAGGGAAGTTTTGGAGAACCCGGGAAAGTGAAAATTTAGGTTTCTCTTTCAATTTTGCTGCAAAGTGCCGTGATTTGGGAGACTGATATATATACTTCTATATTATTCTTCTCTATATCTAGGTTTCAGCGAATCGAACCTAGGACCTTACCAAACTCAGAGGCGCCTTAGTTTAGCTGATTGGGTGGCCATGCTCTTCCCCGTGTTTTGGATAAAATCTAGAACGTCCTAAGTGTGATACAAGGACGCATTTTAAAAATGATGTCATTGTATCCAAAACCCATGTGTCCCTAATTTAGGTTTCTGTAGTAGTGAGTTCAGCCAAAAAAAGGTTTTTGTCCACACAAGAAGAAATAATTTCTTCATTTACTCAGACAACAGAATTCTGTTGTCTGAGTTTTCTAAATTACAACAAACTTGAAAAAATTGATCTAGTCTTTTGTCCACACAAGAAGAAATAATTTCTTCATTTACTCAGACAACAGAATTCTGTTGTCTGAGTTTTCTAAATTACAACAAACTTGAAAAAATTGATCTAGTATTGATTTTGATACTATTTAGACAATAGAAATAGTTAAAACTGTCGTCTGAAGACGCTCAAAAAAATCAGACAACAGAAAAAACCTCTTCTGTCGTCTGAGGGGTATGGTCTAAAGCATTTTTTGGCATAGTGATTGCACCCAGATTGGCCTCCTGCCGCAATCAAATCAGCACTAGTAACAACAGGTTCATCTCTAAGACCATTTTAGTTGGCTCCCAAGCGATCATCAATGTCATGAAATTGTATGTAACAATAGGTCCCGAATTATAACAAATTATAAATTTTCGCAGCATGGAAGACTGAACCATTCGGAGAACCTATCTCTTCTGAAGGGTCACTGCAGAAGCTCGCGGATCCATTTGATTATGGAGGAGGACTAGTGAACCCAAACAAGGCAGCAAACCCTGGACTCATATATGACATGGGAACACACATGACTACATAAAATACCTTTGTGCTGTTGGCTACAACACCACAGCTATCTCACAGCTTGTTGGAAAAATCACAGCATGCTCCATTACTTCCATTCTCGATGTGGACTTACCATCCATTACAATATGGAATGGATGGTATCGAATGTTGGTCCTGTCAAGTCGATATATAAAGCACAAATTGACCCTCCTCCAGGCATATATGATAAAGTAATCTGGGGTTCACATCCAAAACCAATTGGCAATGGATGAAGTGGCCCAAACCCTTATAAACAGCAAAGTTATATTTTTCCAATGTGGGAGTTATATTTATACACATTCTTAACACGCCCTCACGTGTGGCGATTTTTCAAGCCATACACGTGGACAAGTTATATTGGGTGACGGTGAGCACGTGTGGCCATCTCTGAAACCAAACACGTGGGTAACCCGCTCTGATACCATGATAAAGTAATCTGGGGTTCACATCCAAAACCAATTGGCAATGGATGAAGTGGCCCAAACCCTTATAAACTCATAAGCAAAGTTATATTTTTCCAATGTGGGAGTTATATTTATACACATTCTCAACAATATATGTAGCTCTAAGACCACCACCCATGAAGTGAACACTATTACTACTTCGGAAGCCTGACGTGGACTGATGGAGTGCATGCTGTGACAAGTCCGATATCTGTTAGAACACAGATTATACAAGCTTATACTGATGACAATTGAAATGAGATCACTTATAGTTAATAATGCAGATAGATAACTGAAATATCTAGATACACAATAAAAATTTGCATTCGAATTTCCAAAGATTAGGTCTACTTCTCTTTTGTAAGCATATTTTATTAATTACAGAATACACATATAAAAAGAAAACAATGGGTATGAACCATATGATTGCAAATGCAAGGTTGCCAGGACCAAAGAAGAACTTAAGCAGAAAAATGTCAATTGTAACCCCAACTTTCCCAAGCTCATCCCACTGCTCACCTCTGTTGTCATCATCTCTCTCCTTGCTTCCTTTTTCAAGCATTATGGGTTTGTACAGGAAGGCCTTTCGTCCCCAACTAATCCTGCTTTTCCTTGAAAAAGAATAGTCCCACTAATCAAAGGCAAAAGCATCACTTCATGAGTTGTGGGCTGGGAATCTCACAGCAGGGCTTTTGTAAAAGGCATAAACGTGGTTTTAGGGACCTACATCAATACAGTGCAACACTACAATCATTCGTCTTCACTTTTAAGTAAAAACATAAATACAAAGCCAAAAACTCATATCAGTGTGCATATATATATCCATATAAATACACATAAACATACATGTCCTGAATATCAGATCAAAATATCAACAACAGAAACTTTTGTAATTTGTAGGTAAAATCCTTGAAAATTAGAAAATAGACTTTGCTAGATGAATAAGAATATGGCCATCACTTCATTTCCACCAGTCCACTAATGTTATGCTTGCCACTAGGAATCATGGTTGACAGCATGGAATCAAATGTGTTTGTGCCCTATTGTTCAAGTTGCCAAAATAAAAAGCTGGGGATGTAGATAAAGCTAATTATTCAAAATTTGAGCAAAACCTTCTATCCAGTATGATGTGCCACATGGTATACATGATTACTATATTTTAAGCCTCCATTAGAAAATAATCAAAATACTGCCCTCTGCATGCTTTTTTTCTCTCAGCACCAACTAAATTCAAATACACATTCTTGCTTTTCAATAGATTGAGAATTAAAGGGCAGTAGTAAAATACAGAAAAGATTTTCCTCTTTTAACATTCTTTTTACATTATTATATGCGAGTGCAGGGATGGCTGGCTTAATAAAGTGTTTGAAGACTTGAAAGAAAATAAGAAATACCTGTAGGAAATCATAAGAGCTTTCCTCCTCCTATGTTGATGGATTTCAATACAAGAAACGGGACTTGTGCAGGAAAGAACTACTCTCTGGTGGTTCTTGCCTTCATCTTATTACTTCAACATCATCTGTATACATTAGTCGAGGCCACAAGTAAAGTGAGTGTCTCCGTTAGTTCAAGTTCTAACTCCAACACTATTTTTCACTTTTCTTGCAACAAAGGCATTTGACAAGGGAGTGTTTCAGGTGCACATTGTATATTTGGGAGAAAAGAAACATGATGATCCAGCATCTACAAAGAAGTTTCATCATAAAATTCTGACCAACTTGTTAGGAAGGTATGGATTCACTCTACAATCTACACTATTCATTGTCAGTATGTTTTGGCATTCAGTGATTAGAAAATAATTTTCATGTTGAAGCAAAGAAGCTGCATACAGCTCCATTCTCTATAGCTATAAGCATGGCTTTTCTGGATTTGCTGCAAGATTAACAGAATCTCAAGCAGAAACAATTGCTGGTAATAGCTATTTAAGCTGGATATTGCATGATAAGCTAGCTATTTTAGCACCAATTCATGGCTATCACCATACACTGCAGAGTTTCCAGGAGTTGTCCAAGTGATTCCCAATCGCATTCACAAGCTCCATACAACCAGAAGTTGGGATTTCATCGGAATCCATCAGCATTCTCCAGAAAATCATTTAACAAGAAGCATGGGCAAAGGAACTATAATTGGAGTAATAGATTCAGGTAGTATACCTTTTGATGAATGCTATACCAGTAGGCTTCAAACTGTTCTTAAACATAAATTTGAACATCTGTGCAGGTGTTTGGCCAGAGTCTGAAAGTTTCAAGGACGAAGGCATGGATCCTATCCCATCACATTGGAAAGGAATTTGCCAGCAGGGTGAGCTTTTTAACTCCACAAATTGCAATAAGAAACTTATTGGTGCTCGCTGGTTTGTCAAAGGAGCGCTGGATGAATCCAAAACACCAATTAACAAAACTGAGGGAGAAGACTTTCTGTCACCGAGGGATGGAATTGGCCATGGCACTCATACAGCTTCTACAGCGGCCGGCTATTTTGTCAAAAGAGCCAACTATACAGGACTAGCTTCAGGATTAGCCAGAGGAGGAGCGCCTCTTGCTCACTTAGCAATTTACAAGGCTTGCTGGAGCAATAGAGGATGCACTGATGCTGATATTCTTAAAGCATTTGACAAGGCCATTCATGATGGAGTGGACATCCTATCTGTTTCTGTAGGCAATGAGATTCCTTTGTTCTCTTATGTCGATCTACGTGATACAATTGCAATTGGTTCTTTCCATGCAACCATGAAGGGGATTACAGTTGTTTGCTCAGCTGGAAATGATGGCCCTATCTCGCAGACTATTGTAAACACTGCACCATGGCTCATCACTGTTGCAGCCACCAAAATAGACAGGGCATTTCCAGCAGCCATTACACTTGGAAATAACCAGACTCTTTGGGTAAATCAAATGATCCTTGAAACTAAAGCTGGAAAATGAAGCAGCTGCTTACGAAATTTTGGAATGTCGTCTATTGCAGGGTCAATCTATTGATATTGAAAAGCATCACCATGGATTTGCAGGCCTCACATACTCTGAACGCATAGCTATAGACCCTACAGATGATTCAGCGTGAGACCTCTCTTCCTTCCTTTCTGATTAATATGTTATCTTATCCTTGTATGTACAGTGTGTCATAATATTCCGTATTACTTCAAGCAAGGATTGTCAGCCTGGAAGTCTCAATGCAACATTAGCCTCAGGGAAAATAGTACTCTGTTTCTCCATATCAGATGAACAAGACATAGTTTCTGCATCAGCTACCGTGAAAAAGGCTGGTGGAATTGGACTAATATATGCACAGTTTCCCAATGATGGGCTCGAGCCATGCAAAATTCCATGCATTAAAGTAGATTATGAAGTAGGAACACAAATACTTGTCTACATCAGAAAAGCAAGGTAAGCTCACAGAGAGATGGAGACAACAATAGTGTTGTCATAGATTTTACAAAACTGATATCCCACTATGCTATGAAGGTACCCAATTGCCAAGCTCAGTGATCCAATCACCGTTGTTGGAAAATGGGTCTCTCCACAAGTTGCTACTTTCTCATCTAGAGGACCTAGTTCCATGACACCAGCAGTTTTAAAGGTAGAGAAGCTAATACCTATTTTTTAAGCCTAGTTACTTCCACATCAGAAAAACAATTTACTTTCTCATATATGCAATATGTCGTTCCAATACCTGATTGATGAACATAGCCTGACATAGCGGCACCCGGCGTGGACATCATAGCTGCATTTCGACCGCATGAGAAAAAACAAAGCAATGGTTATGCACTGCTATCAGGAACTTCAATGGCATGTCCTCATGTGACAGGGATTGTAGCTCTCATCAAATCTGTACATCAAGATTGGTCTCCTGCAGCAATAAAATCAGCTCTAGTCACTACTGGTCAGTCAAACCAAACTTTCTATCATAAAGTGAAAACTGAAATCCATGTCCATCTGTGACTTACACTGACCATTTAACATCTATAAAAATTGCAGCTTCCCAGACTGGAACAGATGGAACAAGCATTTCTGCCGAAGGCCCAACTCGCAAGGAAGCTGACCCATTTGACATAGGTGGTGGGCAAGTTGATCCCAACAAGGCAATGGATCCCGGGCTAATTTACAATGCTACTGCAGACGACTACATTCAGTTTCTCTGCTCCCTGGGTTACAATAGTGCATCACTTACTAGATTAACCAAGACTACAATAAACTGCATAAGAAAAACTGATGCAATGAATCTCAACCTCCCTTCTATCGCAATTCCAAACCTGAAAAAGACCGCGACGGTGAGAAGAACAGTGACAAATGTGGGAAACATTAACTCAAAGTACAAGGCCGTGGTGCAGGCTCCTCGTGGCCTACAAATGACAGTTGAGCCTCAAACTTTAAGTTTCAATATAACCACCCAAATTCTTTCCTACAAAGTTACCTTCTTCTCAACTCAGAAAATGAATGGAGATTACAAGTTCGGGAGCCTAACATGGACAGACGGTGAGCATCTCGTCAGGAGTCCAATAGCCGTTCGTGTGACCCGATTTGAATCATATACTGATGTATGAGATCTCTAGAAGAATATGGCTGAATAACTATTTGTGAGATGAAAAATTTCTCCCACGTGTTTCAACCATAGAAACCATGCATGAACTTCTAAACTGTCTGCAGACATCATATTTTAGGTTAGATCAAGCACTTCAGTAATTGAAGTATACATCAAGATATGGTGATCATTAGAAGCATTAGCTAATGCAAGATGTGATATTGTGATACTTGCATACTCCATTTGATACCAGCAAACAGCAAGTTATGGTTTTTGGCAGGAAAATCTTATACTGGCCACCAGCTGTGATGTTCGAAGTATTGGATGGATGGTTTTTTTTTTGGGTCCTTGACCCAAAGCACCAAAATTGGATAAAGTTATCCCACTTACCCCAGCAAGAGATTTTTATTCCCACTTACCCTATTTGAAGTAAAATGACATTTTTGCCCTCAGCCAAATTGGAAAAAGACATTGATGCCATGCTCCTCTATCTCTCCTCTCTCTCCGGCACGAGCAACACACTCCCTCTCTCTCTCCTCACCCTCGCCGACGAGGACAACCATATAAACAAGCCTTCGAATCCCTCCCCAACTGGTCCTCCAACGACTTCGACCTCTACATGTCCTCCGATCCTGATTTCCCGCCGACCCAGTTCGTCACCATCCACGAAGAAGACGACGAAGACTTTGACTGCAAAGACGACATCTTTTCCCAGTACCATTCCACAATCCACGCCGAGCGGAACCGCGATGACATCGTTTCAGAGCCCAATTCCATTTCCAACACCGACGATTTGTCGTCGGACCGCGAGAACCAGGTCAATTTCGTTATGGATCGGTTCCAACAGCGCGTCGAGCAGTCTCAGGTAACAGCCCGTTCCGTTTTGGTCTCCGACGACTCCGATTTTGGGGTTGTGGAGGGGAATTGTGACATGGAGGCTCTGGGCTCGAGCTCCCGGAGGACGTCAGCGACAACATCAACCACTACTTCCGGTCCCGGGTCTGCAGTCGGAAAGATGGGAGAAGATGACATGGGTGCCCAAATCATTTTCTGGGTGCCCATATCAGTTTTTTTTTTTTTTTTTTTTTAAGTAACGGGACAGTGAAAGAAAAAAAAGTTTTTAATGTCTATTGGGGGCAATAGGCGTCTATTGGGGGGCAATAGACGTTTTGAATTGACGTAATCTCCTCTTTTTTTTATTTAATCAAAGTTTTATTTGTGTAATTTTAGGAAAATTAGTTCCCATTTCGGTAATCGAAACGTCTATTAGGGGGCAATACATGGCTGATAGTCATCTATTGGGGGGCAATACATGGTTGATAGTCGTCTATTGGGGGGCAATAGACGTCTATTAGGGGGCAATAGACTATCGGGGCAATAGGCGTCTATTGGGGGGCAATAAAGGTCTATTGGGGGGCAATAGATGTCTATTGGGGGCAAAAAAACTTTCCGGTGAGATTTTCAGCAAATTCCGGTGGGCGGCAACCGGTGACCGGAATCCGGCGGCCGGTGACTGGATTCCGGCGGCCGGTGACGGGCTCCGGCGAAGTCTCCTATGGTTTCTCTCTCTTCCATTTTCTCTATTTCTCTCTCTAAGTAACAAAGGGGTGAGGGGTAAAATGGTATTAAAAAAAAATTAAAAAAAAAAATATATATTAATGGGGTATTAGGGAAGACTCCCTTAGAGTGTATTGGGTAAGAGAGAATTAAAAAAACTTAATGGGGTAAGTGGGAAAAAAATCCCTAAAAATGGGGTAAATGGACAAAACCCCTTTTTTTTTTTTTTTTTTTTCCATCTAGCTCACTAGGTATAGCTATGTGAAGCATTGAATTAACTATGTCTTCTACTGCAAAGATGTTCATCAATGGCGCAGCATATGCACCTTAACAATATGCATTAGCTAGCTTTGCCCGGCATTTCATCAAACAGCTGGTGGGCAACGTAAGAAAGATTAAAAATTTAGTATCGAGAATAAAAAAATCAAAAATAAAATATTGATAATCAACATTATATTGATCACCAGTTTATATCTCACATATCTATATCTATTTAGCTGTCTAGTATAAAGCGAACCAACTAAAAAGCGAGCGAACTGCTCAAACTTCACTAAAATATGAATTGTTCAAAAGTCCTTTCAAAAACTGAATTGTTCAAAGGGTGGTTCTAGTTGGACCTCCAAATTTGATATTTGGACCTCCAATTTTTTTCAGTTATTAATTGACTTTGTCAACTTATATGAAAAGACAAATAAGGACAAAAAAAGAAAAATGAAAAATTAAGTAAGTAAATAAATAAATACTCTTCTTACCTCCAACCAAATATAACATTCAATTAAATTTTTTTTTCCCGATATTTCCTTATATTGCCTATATAGTTTATAATTTACTTAAAACAATTAAGTAAAAATAATAATTTCTATACATGGCCTATCATTTATTACAAAGGTAAATTCAAAACAATCTGATTTGGAATTTTCTTAAATTAAATTAATTGAATATTATGATATAGTTATTACTCGATCTTCCAACCCAATACCCTTGAAATCCTTCTTTTATCAAATTCAAAGGGGTTCCAACAACATATCAAGATCGAGAACCAACCATCTGATTAATTTTGGTGGAGAAGAGACCTACTCATAAGAGAGCAATGTCATGTGATTTTGATTCATTTTTCTTTTCGTGGTTGAAGATATATAGAGATAAAAAGTAGAATAACAGCTTGTTATATTTCATGTTCAATGGTGTTTTGGTAAAAATAAGGAGGTCTACTTAGCTTTTCAAGTATTCTAAAAAGTAAATTAGAAGTGTACTAAGTATGGGAGGTCCAAATAACAAATTTGGAGGTCCAACTAGAACCACCCTTGTTCAAAATATCCTTCATGATAAAAAAATCATATAAAATAATTATTACAAAAAATTAAAAAGAAGAAATACAAATAAAAATGTGAAAAATATTGAAGAAGTAGGTGATAATAGAACTTTCACGTTTTTTTTTTTCCCCCCCCTTCAATAACACATACATTGCATGGATATAAAATTTGTATCATAAAATATAGGAAAGCGTCTCCGAATAAAATAAGGAATAAAAGCTGTGTCAGCCACGATCCGTGTACTCCTTGGTTGTGTTATTTGAGCCGTCCGATACCAAGCTTTGCTCATTTGAAACAAAGCTCATTCACGCGGATCGACCTTTGCAGCCGTCCGATGCATTCAATCCAATGGATCTGGTGCGAAAGAGCTCAAATTGAGGCGGCAAGACCAAAATTCAAAGCTTTCCCTCTCCTATATAAACCTCTTAAATTTACACATCTCGGATTAGAATTGCTTACGAGAAAAAATGTCAGGAAGAGGAAAGGGAGGGAAGGGGTTGGGGAAAGGCGGAGCAAAGAGGCACAGGAAGGTGCTGAGGGACAACATCCAGGGCATCACCAAGCCTGCGATTCGGAGGCTCGCTCGAAGAGGAGGAGTGAAGCGCATTAGTGGGCTTATCTATGAAGAAACCAGAGGGGTGCTCAAGATCTTCTTGGAGAATGTGATTCGCGACGCGGTGACTTATACTGAGCATGCTAGGAGGAAGACTGTGACCGCCATGGATGTCGTCTATGCTCTCAAGAGGCAGGGCCGAACCCTCTATGGTTTCGGTGGTTAGATTCGGATCAAGTTTACTGTGCTTTCATGAATGAATACATTACCAGTACCAGAACCAGATTAGATTGTCAATCTATGTCTTTTCTTGCTGTTTACCACTTTCTTTTGCTCACCAGGTGTTTGATGAATGAGGCTGTTGTTTTGCCATGTTCATAATCTTTTACTAATTGTTATTACTTTGGTAATTTTGCTGTGGGAGCAATTTACAGGCTTCCCAATTTGTTTCAGCAATATCAAAATTTCAGAAACTAATCCATGTCTGCACCCAATATCCCATTGCTACTTCATTTGACAATTTACTGAATATTTTGCATTGCCTAAACTACTAGCTAGTACTTGTTGTAGCCATTTACGTATTTCATGAAGAAGGAACTTGAATAGTTCTTAACATCACATGAACTACCATTACCAAAGTAAGCATCCTACATCATCCATGGATGTCTTAGCTGGAAACAGCATATATAGATCTGCACAAAGGGCAGGTAACCTGGCCCTGGTTTACCCAACTATCTAGAAACTCCCTATGGAACACATGTTCGCAATTGCACTATTCTGTCACCTCATGACTGCTTTCTATGCAGTCCAAGCAAATGTTGCATACTATAGCCTTGCCCTCATCCTTGTATTTTTTGTATTTTTCAATCGCTTGACCGAACTCTGCTACTGGAAGCTTCTTGATGTGTGCTGTTAGAACATGAAAGGGGATTATTGATGGACACAGATGATCGAGCACAACAACATAATTGGTATAATGTTGTTGTTCTTCCGTGGAGTCAGTCACGTGTTCTGAAGGTTTGAAGAGACCCAGATGGTTGAGTGCCATTAGAACTATGAGCTTGAAGAAGGCTACCAGGTTTAGCAGCATCTCAATGCTTATGCATTTCGGCATCTTCAAGAAAAATGCACAGAGCCCAACAAGAGAGAGGGAGAGGGATTCAATGTGTTTGTGAAAATCAAAGGAGGTTAATTAAAAGGAGTTGAGTTTCTAGAAATTGATTAGTGTACAAGTAGACAGACTATGTTTCCCTTCACGCTATGGCATTTGCTCCCAGAGAATTTGTCATTGAGTATTAAAGAAGAGTATTCTGCAAAGTTGACTTTTATTTAGGATGTTAATGCCAAATGGATCTCTGTTCCATGTGATTGTTTGTTAACTCAGATCTTGCTTGCATTGCAGGGAAGCAAGAATGATAACAACAATGATCCAAAAAGTTCCTGTTAACTCACAATTCCACTGTTCCCTCACCTCATGGCTAGCTTCTTTGAGTTTAATTTCTATGCAGTCCAAGCAAATGTCGCATACTATCGCCTGATCCTGATTCTCATATCTTTTTTATCTTTCAAGAACTTGACCGAATTCCACCACTAGAAATACTAGGGGTGGGTGCGGGGAGCGGTTTTGGGCCAAAACCGCATCCGACCCGTATTCTTCGGTGGGCTGAATATTAGGACCGGAAACTGAATGTTAATGGACTGCGCCGAAAAATTCAGGTGACCCGAACTTTCAAGTTGGCCCGGTTCGGTTTCGGTTGATCAGCGTCGTCGCTCATCGTCGTTGGTCGTCAGTCATTGTCGTTGGTTGGCGGCGTTATGTAGAATTGCAGATCGAAGGTTGAAGGGTCTGGCTCGGCGTTGTGCAGATCGAAGGCGTCGGCAGGCGGCGTTGGTAGGCTGAGGATTGAGCTCGATGTTGTGCATATCAAAGGTGTTGGTCGGCAACGTGGTAGTTGTTGGTCGGCGGCTGTGGGAGACTGAGAGAGTGGTTGGTCGAGAGAGATGAGAGGCCGAGAGAGATGAGAGGAAAAATGAGAGGCTGAGTTAGAGTCGGGGAGAGATGAGGAGATTTTTTGAGGTAGTGTATGATTTGAGAGAGAGAGGAGAGAACGACTTGATTAGAATGAATGAGTGAATGAGAGTCTGAGAGTGGGTGTCGAATAGGTTAGGGTTTTTTATGATCAGGTAAGGTCAAGTTCATATGAAACCAATCAGAAGTTGACACCTATTAAAAAAATTAAATGAAAATTAATATTTTATATAAATTCGGCCGGTTCGGTTTATTCTGGTAGGTTCAGAGTGAAAACCCGGTTCCGGCCCGGTTCGATCCGGTCCGCTCCAGTTTGATGCATTTTTCTTCACTGTTTTTTCCGGTTCGGTAACCGAAACCCTTTTTCCCGCCTAGTTTAGCAAGTTTTCTACTCTCGGTTCGGTTTCTGCCTACCCCTAAGAAATACTGTAAGAGCTGCTTCAATTCTTGATGTATGCTTGTTGTTGGAACGTGGACGGGGACTATCGATGGAGATTGAAAATCAAGCGCAAGAATATAGTTTGTATAATGTTGATGTCCTTCCATGGAATGGATCACAGGTTCTGGATGGTCGAGTGCCATCATAACTATGAGCTTGAAATCAGCTAAGAGGTTTAGCAGCATCTTCATGACAAATTAATGCACAGAGAAGCCAGCAAGAGGATGCTAATGCAAAGTCACGTTTTATTAGGATACTATTGTCGAAGGATTTCTGTTTCCATGTCATCATTTGTTAAGTTTTCCACGAAATTGTCTTGCTTGCATTGCAGGGCAGCCGGAAAGATAACAAGAATGATCCAAAAAGTTGCTTGCGAAGGCTATTATAATTTATAAGCCATGAACATAAAGATATAAGTCAAGCTTGTAACTATGAATTAAGTCACAGCTTTTGTATTTTCATGGTTATCACGAACTTATTGTTCATTATTTTACGCAAACAACTCATGGCTTTTGTATATATGTACTCAAATATTCATTTCTAAATTTCATTAACACAAATAATCTAGTACTATGAAATATATACTTATATGATAATTGCAAATTGTATTACATTCAATCAAATTATTGAGATATTTGAGGATACTAAACATACCCGTTTTTATATTCTGATAACAAATTGAAGTTCAAGTTGACGCATTTGGATGCTATTTGGATCATCATAATAGGTGTAGCAAGTGAAGTGAGCCTCATGTATCTGATTTGGCAAGGATATAGTATATTTAGCTAGATGACACTATGTCATTTGGCAAGGAAATAGGATATTTTCTAGATGACACTATCAAATAGATGAGTTTGTTTTTTTTTTTGGCTGAAAGATGAGTGAAAGAGACCTCCCTAATGTTAGAGTTTGAATAGAAATCAGTTTCTATTGAGGAGGATTAGATTTGTCTCAAAGGATCCGTCAAGGATTTTCTTCCTCACTCGGATCCATCTCAAGGAGATATTACCTCTCCAATATTATCTTCCTCACCTGGATCTGTCTCAATGGGATATTACCTCTCCAAGATCTGTCTAGAGGAGATTTCACCTCACTTGAATCTTCCTCAATGAGATTTCTTCTCACTTGGATTTAGCTCAAGGAGACTTCCAAACGGTGGTGGAATACAACTCAGTTTTTGATGGTTGAATTCAAAAGCACAAGTCTGATCAACTTACCTTTTGAATTTGAACTAAAGAGGTTATTGAAAGGCAACTTACCTCTTCAATTTAAACTGAAGTGGTGTCTCAAAACATTATATAAACCCAACAAGTCTTCCTCTCCAAAATACAGATTTATTTTTCCTTCCTTTCCTTCAGAGAGAAAAACACTTAGTACGTTCGCTAGAATCCAAGGTCTGGTGCTAGGCTCTTGGATTATCGATAGTTGTATCCTGGTGGACAGAAGCCTAACGAACTACAAGCACTGAGTAGGGGTGAAATTCTGTCTAAAAGACATTGCCAATCTGCAAGCCTCTATCGAATCACAAGTCAGTTTCTCTTGCAATTACAATTCCTTTATCTCAGATACATGTTGTGTATTGTAATCTATATATTATTGTATAAATTATTGTTGTAATTACTTATATATTGTAGAAGCAAATTTTCTATTCACTGATACTGATCCAACAATCTTTAGACAGAATTTTGATCAAATATCAGTGACTAGTGTCAAAACTCGTGGTGAGAAACCAGAGTCAATTGGAACAATCTGTATGATTTATCTTCATGTTCAAATCAAAGATACAGAGGATGTTGTATTAACAATATCTTGAATCCTAGCCAGCAAAAAATATTTGGCAGAGGAATGTGCTTAGATCCTTTGATAGGAGTAATCCTTAGAGTCACTCAACAAAGATTTAAAATATTAAAGGGCTAGATGAGAAGTTATACATCTGATGTATATTTAGTATACATAGAACGTAAGATTGATGAAAGATGTTCTAATTAAGGAAGAGAACAGAAAAATTTGTAAGATATATATAATTGTTATTTAACTTAGCATGCAGTGCAGATTTCAGTTTATTGTCCATGACTTTGTGAAGTAATATGCTTGAAGAGTTACAGTACATGCAGTTACGTTGCAGTTACAGGTTATTTTTAGAATTGATTTTCATCAATCAACTTGGTTAGAAGATATATAATTGAAAATGCATGTTAATTGTGTCTGCATTTTCTGAAAAGTTGCATCAGTTAGCTTTTCTTCACCCAGATATATCCTGATATTTTATTAATGCTTGTTTGAAACTATGGATTAGTTAGTCAAGTTCCATTTATATAGTCATGCTTTAATAAGACTTGACATGATAACCTTGATATCATTGAATCTCTTTGTACGTAGAGAGACTAAAGAGATGAGAAGAGCCTACAGCCCAGTGCAAAGGTCTCTGTGAGTGATATTGAGAAGAAAATTGTTTGAAGAACAATTACATCTTTTGGCTTTTATGCCATGAACATGAACTACATGGTTAGAAAGGTGATCTCACCTTTGATAAGAATCATGTGAATGCCATAACAGAAAAACATAATTGCTGCATATGTGGGCGTCTAGTTCTTGATCCAACTGCATATGGATTGTGTTTCCTTATGGGCATCGATTTGTGAAACATATGAATATCATGTCACAAAAGATTGACGTGTTGTATATGTCCTTCCAATTTAATGGACAAGTTTCTCTGCCTCAAGAACCACAATAATATATATTTCAATAATGCATGATATATCACATTGAGAGGAACCACAATAATATATATTTCAATAATGCATGATATATCACATTGAGAGGAGAGATTAAAGAAGCACTACGCTTAAGTCTTTACAACAGATGGTGGGGAGATGATTATATATTGCTTGATACAATCATATCAACTTGTTTGATGCATTCCAGATGCATGCTTCAAGTAAGATTGATAAGTTTCTGTATATTAAAATATATTTGAAACAAAAGGGACTGTTAAAAGTAACTGTCATATTTTCTCTCGTGCACTTATTATCATGCTATAATCAATCTAGCATGAATGATGCAGTAAATTCGAGTAGAGTTTTGTATGCCTTTATAGTTAAGCATATGTATGAAGGCACAAAGGTCTACAGTGTTGCACTCTTTTAATTTTTCTGGTATTCTGGTATGGTCTTGCTGCAATGATGATTAACCATATTCCTCATGGTTAGAATTCCATGAAGAATTGAAGATCAATAAAATTGATCTCTAGTGAAACGACGAGAAGTGGTGTCTTTGGTGTCTTAAATGGAAGAGCCAATTTTGATGTTATGGGAGTCCACGGAACTCATAAAGTCACTTGAAATTGAAGAACTAATTATATGATCTTTGAAAGATTTCAAGATCTTTATGATCATTTATAAGTGAGAAGCATTTTACAAATTTAAGTGAGACTCTCGCTGTAAGAACCTTGAAAGTTCAAAGGTAAGAGAGATGTTTGAGGAATATTGCCTCAAAATCACTAAGGATAAACCCAAAGTTGGAGAAGTGCATAAAGAAAGATAGAAAATTTATTCCACAGATAATCAGATAGTAACTCCCAAATGAGGAGAATTGCATGTGGGAATACATTACACTATCTAATTGCGTTGCAAAACCTATATGAGTAAGTTTACTTCTCAAATGTGGGGGTTCTCTATAATGTCTAGAAGCTGTAATAAAATCAAAAGGTGTTGGTATGCTTTGGCATCTACATCGAAGGGGTATAGCAACTACTCTCAAGTGGAATTTGATTCCTTTGTCAACCGTATGGATCCGATTATAAAGGTTTGACTAGAGAGATAGTTGATGATCGAGGGGAATGAGTTTAAAGCCAATTCAATGAATCAAACTTGGCGGAAACCTAACCTAGTTGATTGGAGATCCCATGGTCTAGGTTCAATAGGCAAACTAGTTGAGTGAGATTCAAAACTTTGAACACACAACAAAACTCATTCCTAAGATGGAGAAGTGTGTTACCTGTGACGAAGTGAAAGGTTGAATTCAATATTCTTAATGACACTAATCTCTTACATTTCAAGAGGAATATAGCAGGATATTCATAAATTAGGTGTCACCTATACGAGAGTAAATGTGGGGTCGCATTTATGAGAATTACATGGCTAAGTTCTCTAATGCTCTCATGAATCCGGGATTTGTTCAGGACCAAAATAAACACAAACGTATGAACTGAAAAGTGTCGGAAGTGATACGTGTGATGCTTGTTGTCTTGGCCTACTACAACGGTGAACAGTTCAAGATTTTATATCCACTGCATCACCAAGTACGTCCGATAAGTATTCACTAAGGTAGGTTCAAGTCCAAAAGACACCTCTCCTGATGCGTATCAATTCCAAATTTCTCTCGAAATGTTTCATCATTAGTACAATTCTGCCATAATTCCTTATATTCATCTTTCTATTCAAATGTGGGGGACTGTTAGAGTTTGAATAGAAATCAGTTTCTATTGAGGAGGATTAGATTTGTCTCAAAGGGATCCGTCAAGGATTTTCTTCCTCACTCGGATCCATCTCAAGGGGATATTACCTCTCCAAGATTATCTTCCTCACCTGGATCTGTCTCAATGAGATATTACCTCTCCAAGATCTGTCTAGAGGAGATTTCACCTCACTTGAATCTTCCTCAATGAGATTTCTTCTCACTTGGATTTAGCTCAAGGAGACTTCCAAACGGTGGTGGAATAGAACTCAGTTTTTGATGGTTGAATTCAAAAGCACAAGTCTGATCAACTTACCTTTTGAATTTGAACTAAAGAGGTTATTGAAAGGCAACTTACCTCTTCAATTTAAACTGAAGTGGTGTCTCAAACATTATATAAACCCAACAAGTCTTTCTCTCCAAAATACAGATTTATTTTTCCTTCCTTTCCTTCAGAGAGAAAAACACTTAGTACGTTCGCTAGAATCCAAGGTCTGGTGCTAGGCTCTTGGATTATCGATAGTTGTATCCTGGTGGACAGAAGCCTAACGAACTACAAGCACTGAGTAGGGATGAAATTCTGTCTAAAGGACATTGCCAATCTGCAAGCCTCTATCGAATCACAAGTCAGTTTCTCTTGCAATTACAATTCATTTATCTCAGATACATGTTGTGTATTGTAATCTATATATTATTGTATAAATTATTGTTGTAATTACTTATATATTGTAGAAGAAAATTTTCTATTCACCGATACTGATCCAACACCTAACACTCTAATGAATTAATCAAAGAAAAAGTAGATAACAAGAGAGGGGGACAAAACCAAAACCTCTCGAAGCAAACTAACAATTAAACAAACCTAGCAAAACCGAAACTGAGGAAGACCCATAATGTCACTATTACAATAGGACAAAATAAAAGAAGGAGGCACATCCCACCACACCAGTTGAGTTAACGACGTACCATGATTAGCCAATGCATCTGCAACTTTATTACCTTCACGAAAAATATGAGAAGAGCGAAATTTCATATTTGAGATGCAACTTAAACAATTAAGCCAACAAACACGAAGTTGCCAAGGTACAAGCAAAGGATAGCGTAGGTAGTCTAGCACAAGTGATGAGTCAACCTCCAACCAAATGTGTTTCCAATCAGTCAATCACGAACCCAAGCAAGCTCAATAGCCGTTATCACTGCCAAAACCTCCGCCGCTATAGAACTAGGAATGTCAATGTTGGAAGAAAAAGCACCCAGAACATGACCATTAAATTCACGAAATACCGCACCAAAACCTCTAAAATAGCTGATGTTTGTTGTTTAGAAATTATAACCGGAGGAAGGATAGCGAATTTAGAAGTATTAATAATTTATTTTACGTTTGAATAAATCTCTAAAAATGGTTGTAAAAACAAAATAACAACTTGCTGGAAATTGAAGTCAAAGTAAACTGCATTGAGATTTATTTATTTTTTATTTATTTTTTAAATCTCCTACTGTCTATATGTTTGAGTTCAACTAAACCATATCTTTAATGTCAATTTTATCTAATTTGTAGCAAGGTGGAACAAATTTCTTTTGTTCTTAGGAGGACACGAGCATCCGTCGTCGTTTTGATCCGTATGCTATAGATGTGGCTGCGTTGTGGAAGATAGGATACTAGCACCGGGTTCTATCCAAAACTCTGCCTCGCTGCTCAACCCACTGAACCAAACCTCCGCAATGGCGTCGTCCATTTCCACCACCCAACACCTCCTTCCATCTTTCTCCTCACCCAACACCACTAATTACGACTCGACCAGGTCTCAGCTGCTCTCCTCTTCTCTCTGGGGCTCACCCATCAGCATAAGCAGCTTCTCTTCCACCCCCAAAATCTCTCCCCAGTTCCAAACCCGGAGGCGGCTCAGCGTCACCGCAATGGCCCCACCCAAGGCCAAACCCGGCGGCAAAGCCAAGAAAGGTAATTTCCACATTCATCCCGAAACGCGAAATTCAAGTTGTTTTGGTTTCATGGGTGTTTGTGTTTTTGCAGTGGTCGGAATGATAAAGCTGGCGCTTGAGGCCGGGAAGGCCACTCCGGCTCCGCCGGTGGGTCCCGCGCTGGGTTCTAAAGGTGTGAATATCATGGCTTTCTGTAAGGATTACAATGCCAGGACGGCGGACAAGGCCGGTTACGTCATTCCCGTCGAAATTACCGTCTACGATGTTAGTTTTTTTTGTTGGAGTTTGGTTGTGTTTGGACTGTGTTTTGCAAGATTGTGACTTTATTATGGGATTTTGTTGTTGACAGGATAAGAGTTTTACTTTCATTTTGAAGACTCCACCTGCTTCGATTTTGCTTCTTAAGGCTGCCGGTATGCTTCTTTTGTGCCCTCTTTGTGTTTGATGTGGCTTCTCTTTAGTTTTTTGTACAGAGTTTTGCTCAAGCATCGGCATTTATCTGTTAGTTTGATAATTGCTAGTATAATTGCTGTGATAAGCTTAGCTTCTAGCTCATGGTGAAAGCTATGTTATATCTGCAAAGTTGTTTGGTGCAAGCTCTGTTATATCTCAACAAAAAACAAAAATTGAAAGGAAAGTTATAGTGAAACCGAGAATATTTTAAGAGGGGAACAATGTCTTCATGGCTGACTCAATAACATATTTGTTTAATGTGAGGACTGAGAAGTCTGCTGCCATCATTTGGGCATTGGGTTTTCATCTGCCATTGATAATTTGCATAGTAAGTCATGTCATTTGTGCCATAGACTTAAGCAGCTAATCAGCTGCAGTACTATAAGAAATAAGATTAGATGAGGACTTGAAGCTATATGTGGTTTTTATCAAATCTCATGATAAGGGCGAGTATGAATAGTCTTGTAGTTTCGATTGTTAGTACAATAACTGGTTTTGATTATCTCTGTCACATATGCTATGCATCAAGTTATTGCCACTGCAACTATGACAGGTTGAAACTAGTTTGGCTTATCCTTATGGATTGTCAATCTTATATTAGTTCATAATAGAACCAGTCGCATGTTGGTGTTTTATTGTTAGATGGTATTCATTGCCAGCATTCGATATCCATAATGGTACAATATTAATCTATGCTGTGTTAAACAGGAGCTGAGAAAGGTTCAAAAGACCCACAATTGGAGAAAGTAGGGACTGTGACCATTGACCAGCTGCGTACAATTGCACAGGAGAAGCTACCAGACTTGAATTGCACAACTATAGAGTCGGCAATGAGAATTATAGCTGGCACTGCAGCTAATATGGGGATCGATATTGACCCTCCCGTTCTCGAAAAGAAAAAGAAGGAAGTTCTGCTGTAGTCCTGTAAACAGTTTGTTTCCTTGTTTAGGCTTTGTTCTTATAGAGGATTGATGTAAGTCAGAATGTAGTACTATCACCACCGCCATTTTTTGTTGCTGGGTATAAATTCTTCACCCATATTGCACTGGATTCTGTTTTATGATTCTTATTCCAACAAGAAACACAACAAAATGACCGTAGAGTGAATGGTCATCAACTCTAGTAACCTGTCCTATGAAGTAGCACGAGTGCATCAAGCAAATTAAGCCGTAACTCCTCAAATTATCAGCTTGATAAAGAGCACAATAACAAAATGGAGTCATTTTGCTGTGGGCTTTACTCGCTTGATAGTGGTGCAATTATTATTGCTCTTCGCTTCAGTCTTAACTGGCACTGTAGCTCCAACTGGGTAGTCTCTTTTTTGCTCTGAAAGACTCAAGCTTTTACATGGTTATAAAAATTTGTAGTTTATGTATTTAGATGCTCCTGTAGTGTGTTTAGCTCTCCACCCGTTATTTCATTGAAATTTTATACTAGTGGTCTTATCTTTTTTTTTTTTTTTTTTTTTGGACTTTGTCAAGTAGAACCTAAAGATTTCCTAGACCCAAGATAAACTCTTTCGGCGCATGTGAAATGCTCCAACCATTATCTTGTAGTGTGTCTAGCTCTCCACTTGTTGTTTCGACGTAATGATACAATGGGGTTTACACAATATCATTGATTTTGGATATTTTACTTGGTGGGTTTGAATGAAGCACTGACGTCTTGGATTTGATTTTCTCTCCTTATAATGGTTGGTGACTTGTTGATGATTGGAAAGAGGATGTTAATTTAAACTCATTATTTCATTGGTGGAATGAGTCTTTGGCAGCACATTTACTTTTGTTAGAATGATTAACTTGATTAACTGGTTGCTTGTTAATCATTCCTTAGAAGCTGCTGCATGAAGTTACAAGGTAACTTCATGGATTCAAGCTTGTTATTGTGTGCTTTATCAAGCTTCTAATTTGAAAGGTTATGGTTTAATTAGCTTGATGCACTGGTGCTACTTCATAGTACTTTTTTTTTTTTTGGTAATGGAAAGATTTTTATTCAAACAAGAACTACATTACAAGGAAAATACCCAAAAAGGGCCCAAAGAAAAAAACCAACAAACAAGCCCAAACAACCCTACAAGCTTCAACCACAGTACTAATCTACCAGGAGAGAGATGACGTAGTGACGACGCCGCCACCAGCCAACCCCAAAGGTGACACAGAAACGTCACCAGATCGGTCTGCGAAAACTTGGAGTCCAACCAAAACAATCCCGTGCAAGAACAGCAGCATAGAACCCATCGAAAGATCTCCATAACCCAAATCTCTGAACCATACAAAACATCCTCAGAAACAAACACAGAAACCAAAACAGAAGAAAAAAAAGAAGAAGAGAAGAGGAGAAGGAGAGCGATCCGCAGAGGGATCAAAGAGACAGACAGCCAAAAACCATGCAGACCCTTGTTGCACTACCGTATTTAACGGGTTTACGCGCGGTAACGGGAAAACCCCGTTTAAACAGACAATCCAAGCGACGCCGACGACAGAGCTCCGATGGACTAAGGAGCGATCGGTGCAATGGAGTCCGATGGGTGAGGAGGATGTGCATCTTAACCATGAAGAATCAGAGACTTGAGACAAAGAGTAGGAAAGAAGAAGTAAAGATAGAAATGATGGAAAGGACATGAGAAGGAAGAGGGATGGTGGGGAGGGTGAATAAAATAGAAGAACAGAGGGATGGTAGAGATGGGTATGCTGAAAATGAAAGATTAGGAAGGGTTGGAAGAGGGGATCTGGAAAGGAAAGGAAAGGTAAAAGGGAAATCATACTTGCTACCACCGGGGCAGCGGAGAGCTACCACGAGAAGGGTAGGGAAAAGCCTCACGAAGAGGGTTGGTTACTACTTACTAGAGTTAATGACCATTCACTCTTTCTTATGGTCATTTTGTTGTGTTTCCTGGCTCTGTTAATGACCATACTTATTCTGTTTTATTGTTCTGTTTGAACATCTTCATTGCTACTATCCATAAGAAGCTTAGAGTCTCCAACTTGAATGCTCCGAAAGCCTTCGCTCAATGGTTGACGTAGGCCTTTATGCAGAGCTAGAGCGTCGCTAATATAAATGTAGCATGACCTTGGACCTTGGTCATACAGGAGTTTTGATTGCAAAAGCCACTGGTCTTCAAGATGGTTCTGCTCTCCTTAATTAGTTCAATCAGATTTGGGTGGAAGAAGATTCTAAAATTCTCATTGACTGTGTTCTTAACAAGATTTCTGTTCCTTGGAGTATCAAGATGATTGTTCAAGAATCAAGATATTAAGCTTTTAGGTATTCAGTTTCAGTTTATTAGGTTAAGACATGTTTTTCGGGAATTTATTGCTGACAAATTTCTTCTTGTTCTATTTGAATTGATTTAGTTATCTTCTCGTTCTGTGTTCTCAGCATTTCATTTGGATCAACTGGACGGTGTTGTATTCATGACTTTTTTTTATAATTTTTATTTATTTATAAAAAAAAAAATTAAATAAAAAATAATAATAATAAAAACTGAAGCCGAAGCATGACCAACATTCTTTACAAAAGCATAAGCAAGAATAGGAATTCCATTTGTGTCTCTAATGATGAAATCAACAACCAAACTTTTGTTATACGAGGTTGCTCTCAATCGGTTGTAAAATATCTGCATGGCATGTCATTGACGATGTTTCCATATCACCACATGGTGCAGATGACATCTTCCCACCGATTTTGACACCACAGCAGACGGCAGATTCCCAACAAAGCGGGACATCAGTGGTGACAACCACCAAACGTGAACAGCATCTAAAGTTCCTCAAGACATTGTGAGCCAAACTTGGAGTTTAGCATTCAATTCAAAATTAATAGATAAAATATTACTGGCTCAAAATCTTGATATTGTGATTCAACACCTTTAAATAGTCGAAGATATTGATTTCTCTAATTGAGCCAGTCACTTGCTTGTGGACTTGATTGGAAGTACATTTGGTTGGTTAGAAGTTGACTCGTCACTTATGTTAGACTACATACATTCTCCTTTACTTGTACCTTGGTAACTTTATTTTCGTTGGCTTAATTTTAAGTTACATCTTATATATATATGACCTTTCGATCTTCTCATATTTTTCGAGAAGGGAATGAAATAGTGAATGCTTTGGCTCATTATGGTATGTCATTAACTTAACTGGTTTGGTGGGATGTACCTCCTCCTCTTTTTTTTTTTTTTTTTGGATATACCTCCTCCTCTTATTTTGTCATATTATAATAGTGACCTTTTGGGTCTTCCTCAATTTCGGTTTTTATTTCATTGTTAGTTTGTTTCGAGATGTTTCGTTTTGGTCCCCCTCCCTTGTTGTTCACTTTTTCTTTGATTAATTCAATAGAGTAATAGAGTGTTAGGAAGGTTGCTCATTTCTTTCACCCTCTCTTTCACTCACTTTCAGTAAAAAAAAAAAAAGTATAAGTTCGTTTATGGTACATTCATGTATTAATAATTTGATACAAAGGTAGGCTGGCTTCATTCACTACTAATTTAGCTTAACTTTTTTTTTTTTTTTTTTTTTTGAGGTGAAAAGGTCACTCTTTTATAAATTTCAGCAAGCAGTACAATAACGGCTTGCCCATAGGGCCGTCAGAAGAAGCCATTACATAGAGCACACTACACTAGCACACCTCTCACACAAGCGTACTACTCAGCACACCCACCTTTTTGAATTAAGCACAGAAACAAGAAACTAAGTAAACTCCGAAATCAATAAACTACCTACGAAGCCACTTATTTCTTGTCGACTTTCCCCACTCAAAAAAAGAAAAAAGTAGATCCACCTTCCTTTCGTGAAAAAAGATGGAGACCCAAAGCTAAAACAAAAAATTGAAAACTAGAAATTCTACAGGCCCAAAAGACCGAAGCCCACTGAGGAGAACCATAAGCCCAGCCTTGAGAAACCCTAGTAGACACTCCAGCCCACCAAGCCCAATGGAATCGGAATGGCATGATGCTCTCCTTCACCCTAGCGCCGTCACCGTCGCTGGAGAAGCCGCCGCTACCGCCATCGCCAGTTCTACCACCATGACCAGCCACTTCACCGTCAACATCACCAATCGAAGCATGTCTCTGGATCCACCCAAAGCCAGGCGTCACACCCAACAGACGAATCCGATCAAGATCTGAAGCAGAGGGGCACCCAAGAGAAACCCTCTGAGAAGAAGAGAGAGGGAGGAGCAAAACATTTTTTTAAAACTGCCTAATTTAGCTTAACTTGATTACTTTAGAGAGTAAATCTATTATGATAAAAAATTAATTTATATTTAATGCATTGATTGATACGTTAATATAACGGAACATATTACATTAATATAGCAAACCTATTAATAGATCATACAAGTAAATGCTAATTTTCTTTTTCAATATCACCAAAAGAGAAAAATTTTGCATGCTTGCCAACTGCCAAGAATATACGATTCACCTTCGCACAGTGATTCAGGTGTATTGACTATTTCTGTGAATATGTGATTAATGAAAACTGAACGAGCCTTTAAATACGAAAGCAGAGCACCAACTTGTTGCAAACCACTGCACTTTTCTGATGACAAAACTATATACTATCTGGTCCGATAAAATAGTATATGATATATGATACCAGAAATAACAATTATATAAATGATTAGAAGCCTTAATTTGAATTAAAATACAAAAAGAAACGGATAAAAAGGCGGCCCAAATGGAAGTGCCTTAATGGATATTGAAGGACTAGAGAACAAGAATCCAAATTCATGATTGACAGGGAAAACCTTCTTTGACAAACAAAATTACAAAAACCCTAGACCAGCTTTACATCACATCCCAATTGAATAGTGGGCATTCATTGTATTTGTACATCATTGTCTCTTTATATTCCATTATTTCTGGGCCAAAACCCACCACCAAGTACTGTTCTTGTTTTGGAGAATCTGAGGACCACCAACCATCAGTCTCCTTTTCTGTGTAGCTTCATTAATATAGAGAACCTTGGAGATCTGTCCCTCACATTCCTGATTCTGAGGTCTGTTATCTATTTTTGTAGATTTATTATACTCTTTTGCTTTTCTTTATGATTTTCTCTGTTTGTGGATTCATTATGTTAAATATTTTGTGTTCTGGTTTTTGCAATTCTGTGTATTGGAACCCATTGATTCAATCCCTTTTCAATTACCCAGATCCTGAAAACAGGATGGGGATAACAAGTTCAGTGCTTTATGTGATTTGGGTGGTACTGGTTGGTTGTGTGGAGCTTTTGCTCTGTTTTGTTTGCCTTTTGAGTTGGTCTTGCTTGATGGGCCTCGTGAATTTGTTTCGTCATATTCATACATTGAAGCCATTCAGGATAAGGTCTGATATTTATGTGTATGTTTTTCACGTGAGCTTTTGTTCTATGATTCCGGTGGCTAGGTGCTTTAAATTCGTCTGCTTTTGGGTGGTTCCCTGGTTTGTTTAGAAGCATTAACGACCTTGTTTGATCATCAATTTGTCATCCTCAGTCTCCAGTAGTCCCGTTTCGGTGTAAGCTTCCAGAAAATTACATGTTTCTTCTGGACTTGGTGTTCTAATTAGATATGAGTCAAGTGGTCTATTGTATGATGTATATTCAGGATAATGTTGGTTGTTCATGTTCTGGTTTTGGGTTACCTATGTTGATCACCCTCCTTTTATTTTCTGGTGACGGAGGAAACTTTTAGGATTGAGGTGGTCTGTATCTGTCGTTGGAATACTATGTTGGTCTGTCGAATGATAGGGACATAAGAAATTTACAATCATGCATTTGTTGTCTTTGATTTCATAATCAATGCTTATTTGGTTACCTGTTATCATTCTATCTGTTGTTTGCTATCTAATACTAAACTATAGACTCAGTTAGTTCTAAGTTGTTTTCTCTACTATTCTTGTTCTGAAGTTTTAGATTACCATGTGATTTCTGTGGCTGTATCTGACTGAATAGCTTGCCAGTTATCATTCCTATCATTCTCATTGCTTATTCAGATGGAAGCACAACATCAGTATCTGACTGAATAGTTTGCCAGTTATCATTCTTATCATTCTCGTTGCTTATTCAGATGGAAGCGCAACATTCTGGACACGGGCGTATATTTGAAGTGCATGGAGATGTGAAGGATATTGAGTCAAGCTTGCGTGGTAGCAAGATTTGTGCTGAAGCACCATGTGGATTTTCAGATCCTAATAACAGTTCCAAAGATGCTAAGGAACGGTCAGCATCAATGCGGAAGCTTTTGATAGCAGTTGTGCTCTGTGTCGTTTTCATGACTGTGGAAGTTGTTGGGGGTATCAAAGCCAATAGTCTTGCTATTATGACTGATGCAGCTCATCTATTGTCAGATGTTGCAGCATTTGCAATTTCCCTGTTCTCACTGTGGGCATCAGGATGGGAGGCAACTCCACGCCAGACTTATGGCTTCTTCAGAATTGAAATACTCGGTACACTTGTTTCCATCCAGATGATATGGCTTCTTACAGGGATCCTTGTATACGAAGCCATTGACAGACTCATCTATCAGACCGGTGAAGTTCAGGGCTTTCTCATGTTTGTTGTTTCTGCATTTGGTTTAGTGGTTAATATTGCTATGGCAGTCTTGTTGGGTCATGATCACGGCCACGGTCACGATCACGGTCACGGTCACGGCCACGGTCACGGCCACGGTCACAGCCACGGTCACAGTCACGGTCACGGTCACGGCCACGACCACAGCCATAGTGACCACGATCATGGACACAGTGAACATCATCATAACACTGATAATCATCTCGATCATGAACATGATGACGAGCACCATCATTCTGAGGGAGCAGATCTCACACATCCACTGCTCAATGAAAATACAAGAAAGAACAAGCAACGAAATATCAATGTGCAGGGGGCTTATCTTCATGTACTCGGTGACCTCATTCAAAGTATTGGAGTTATGATAGGTGGAGCAGTTATATGGTACAAGCCAGAATGGAAGATTATTGACTTGATATGCACCCTTGTATTCTCAGTAATTGTGCTGTGGACAACAATCAATATGATGCGCAACATTTTGGAGGTTCTTATGGAGAGCACTCCTAGAGAAATTGATGCCACAAAACTTGAGAGAGGTCTCTGTGAGATGGATGAGGTTGTGGCAGTTCACGAACTACATATTTGGGCCATTACTGTTGGGAAGGTGCTACTGGCTTGCCATGTCATTGCTAAGCCGGATGCAGATACTGACATGGTACTAGAGAAGGTGATAGACTATATCAAGAGGGAATATAACATCACTCATGTCACTATTCAGATAGAGCGTCAGTAGATCTGGACTCAGATGATTTGTGTCATCACTCCTGAGTGTTGTAATTAGGTTGCATGGTTGGGTTTCTCTTAGACTGAAGTTCCATCTAATGCTTGATTTCTACATTACTTCAGTATGCCTCAACTCTTAATTCATGCTCAGATGAAAAGCAATTCCATCTCTCTATGCTATATGTGTCTGCAATTCCATCTGCTACAATAGATATATATATATATATATATATATTCTGTTTTATTCTTCAATTTCATTTATCAGATAAAAACTTAGGAAGTAGGAAAATAAAAAGAATGAGTGACCATACAAAACGATACATATCCAACTGGATATTGGATGTTACATGCTTTTTTTTTCTTTTTCTTTT